>NC_068359.1:24646094-24888594 GCF_020536995.1 Dreissena polymorpha | reverse complement strand
TGTAAGCTGTTTTGTATATTAAAGATATTATGACACGAGTAATAACATTATTTAAGAAGCGTTTTCATTTATTTTTCACAATAGTGATTTGATTTAAACCGTTTGTCCTGTATAATTAGATGTTGAATCTTAATAATAAGAACACGTTAATTTGTTAACTTATGGGCAATCGGTTTCAAATTTAGCTCTTTTAAGTTGATGACCTGTTCAGATAAACTCGTCCATCTTTCGTGGCTTTGAAAAATACTAAGTCTCAAATACGACACTTATTAAATGTTTGATTGACTTAATTTGACAAACAATATCAATTGCTTAGTTTGTACAGTACTATTGACATATATTATCACTAAATCTTGGCATTAATTAAAAAGTTCGTAGAGGAATTATTATTAATATCGATTGAATAGAAACTGACCGTGCGAAAGTACCATGTATGATCACCACGTGGGCTTCAAAGTCAGTAAGGGATCGAATTCTATTTTAAAATATGTGCTGTTCTATACACCTGAACAGAAAGATGATTTAGGATTGTCAAACTGACGTTTCAATAAACCCATACACAATAGATATGACCGAAAAAGGATGTAAGTCGTCTAAAACCACATTCACTTCTTCCTGTGCATAGCTAAATGCGAGTGTCGTTAAATGGGGCCTTTACACAGATTTTGGCATGCACTGAAGTTTGTCATTCAATTCTTTATATTAATAAATCTAAACATTGGATCTAAAGAGCTCCATTTAAAAACAAAACAAGAATAAAATTAAAGAAAGAAAAAAAAATCAACTGGGCTCGTACCACTGACCACTGGAGTAAATCAGTACGGGGTGTGTTTTGCTGACGGAGCTACAGCAGGTATGTGTACAGTCAGGATCAGTACGGAGTGTGTGTTGCTGACGGAGCTACAGCAGGTATGTGTGCAGTCAGGATCAGTACGGGGTGTGTGTTGCTGACGGAGCTACAGCAGGTATGTGTACAGTCAGGATCAGTACGGAGTGTGTGTTGCTGACGGAGCTACAGCAGGTATGTGTACAGTCAGGATCAGTACGGAGCGTGTGTTACTGACGGAGCTACAGCAGGTATGTGTACAGTCAGGATCAGTACGGAGTGTATGTTGCTGACGGAGCTACAGCAGGTATGTGTACAGTCAGGATCAGTACGGAGTGTGTGTTGCTGACAGAGCTACAGCAGGTATGTGTACAGTCAGGATCAGTACGGGGTGTGTGTTGCTGACGGAGCTACAGCAGGTATGTGTACAGTCAGGATCAGTACGGAGTGTGTGTTGCTGACAGAGCTACAGCAGGTATGTGTACAGTCAGGATCAGTACGGAGTGTATGTTGCTGACGGAGCTACAGCAGGTATGTGTACAGTCAGGATCAGTACGGAGTGTGTGTTGCTGACGGAGCTACAGCAGGTATGTGTACAGTCAGGATCAGTACGGAGTGTGTGTTGCTGACGGAGCTACAGCAGGTATGTGTCCAGTCAGGATCAGTACGGAGTGTATGTTGCTGACGGAGCTACAGCAGGTATGTGTACAGTCAGGATCAGTACGGAGTGTGTGTTACTGACGGAGCTACAGCAGGTAAGTTTACAGTCAGGATCAACACTGAGTGTGTGTTGCTGACGGAGCTACAGCAGGTATATGTACAGTCAGGATCAAAACTGAGTGTGTGTTGCTGACGGAGCTACAGCAGGTATGTGTACAGTCAGGATCAGTTCGGAGTGTGTGTTGCTGATAAAGCTACAGCAGGTATGTGTACAGTCAGGATCAGTACGGAGTGTGTGTTGCTGATAAAGCTACAGCAGGTATGTGTACAGTCAGGATCAGTACGGAGTGTGTGTTGCTGATAAAGCTACAGCAGGTATGTGTACAGTCAGGATCAGTACGGAGTGTGTGTTGCTGATAAAGCTACAGCAGGTATGTGTACAGTCAGGATCAGTACGGAGTGTGTGTTGCTGATAAAGCTACAGCAGGTATGTGTACAGTCAGGATCAGTACGGAGTGTGTGTTGCTGATAAAGCTACAGCAGGTATGTGTACAGTCAGGATCAGTACATATTATGTGTTGCTGACGCAGCTACAGCAGGTACGTAAACATATTTTATATTCATTCACATCCAATAAAAAAAAAATTGAAAACTGAATCTGGCATGATTCAACACATGCATAATAATAAATTCTATTTCTTACTTTGATATAAAATAATTGTTTAACAATTTAAATTATGTTTTGTATTTATTTCAGTATATTTATATGTCGAGTGATTTATTTGCCGAGACTGTCCTTATATGACTTCGATCTGCAGAACATGATATATATATATTTACGGTCTGAAAAGTGTTTTAACCCATTTATGCCTAGTGGACTCTCCCATTCTTCAAAATTGGATCAATTTATTTCCAAAATTAGGGATGTCTTGTACATTTATTTCTATATTTAGAATATTTCTATCAGAAATGCCTGTAACCAAACAGCGCAGACCCTGATGAGACGCCGCATAATGCCAAGGCCAAGGCCTTTTTACAGGACTCTAGGTATAAATGGGTTAATTAAACGGTGTATATATGTTTAAATAAACAAGATGCAACTTCGTGTATAAGTTAACTTCTATTGTTTTTTTGCTTTTATTAGATTTACGATTTCGAACTACACGTGCGGATTGATATTGGATTATATGCTCTTAGCAAATACAGAACACATTTTGACAAATTGACTGCGCTGATTCAGAATGCAAAATAATAAAGAAATGCGTTACTTTGCAGTAGTTTATATACAATGCTAAATTCGGTTATCAATAAATTGCGTTTTATTTTCGAATTAAGGAACAACGATTGGGACATACACCGTAGCGGACGCCCAAACCGGGGATACCATTGCTTATACGCTTGGTAAGTAATTTATTTATAAAGGCAACTCATATACCACTATTCAATCGACTGAACTAGTCGCACTGTGCTAATTAATTATAGTTTTGTTGCTGTTTGAAACATACATGCTCATATTGCGATCGATGGTGTGTGTGTATTCTGATTATTATTTTGTTGTTGAGTTTCGAGATTTACTTAAGCACAATATATTGCCTTTATCTTTTTAGATTTGAGTTAATCATTGTTACGAATGTTTTATGTACCTAATGTTCGTTTACCCAGCTGGGACCACTGACCTGAAGTACGATGCGACGACAGGCGTGTTGTCGGTCAACAAAGGCGTAACTCTGGACAAATCAACCCAAGGAGGTTATATTGCTTTGCTGTTTGCAACTCCTGCAGCTGGCAGCACTTCTTCCACCTCTCCGGGTACCTGTGCCATAAATGTTGTCGTGGCAACCTGCAGCAGCGGTGTAGTGCATGTCACCGCCATGCTCGGCATGCAGCTGCTTTGCTAGTTACATAATATTACAATTCTAAAACGCTTGCACACAAGTGATAACATATTTCATCGTCCGTTAATCACCACCAAAAAGCAAACGCAGTTAACAAAGCTTTTTGTTCTTTGTTGACTCTAGAAATGTACAAATATGTATGCAATTGTTTTTTCTTACTGTTGGAAAGTATAAGACGACATATTTTTTTACATTATGGACTATTTTAGCAGAGGAAGTACTTATTTCTACTCCGACACTCACAATTCTTGCTATATTGGACGTAAAGCAAATGTTTTATATATGTAATAGTTGTTTCGATCTATGTTTATTTACTAACAAAGATTTGTCCTGTATGAATATCCGTAAAGGATGATGAAATCATGGACTTTCTTCTTTCTTGTTTGATTGAAAAAAGTCTAACAAAAAATAAGTGTTTATTATTATTTCGCAAAGGTTTTACACCATACCATGTGAACGCGTACCTCGACGGCAAAAACTTCATACAGGTCAAACGGACACAACTTCATACTAAAAAGCTTCAACAGTTGTTTGTATGGAAGGAACACAAAAAGAGATTTGCCACAATATTGCTGTTTGCACCATATTAAATGAAACGACTTTGACGAACGCTCAATAGTTTCTTGTCCTATCGTGTTAAACGCGTACAAACACAAACATCAAGGTAAAGCTTATCTCATCAATGCCTATTAACAAGTCCTTAATTGTACATGCATGTCTCAAACGTACGTCGTGCAATTTTTTGGTCAACTTAATATGTTCCCATTGTTGTATTTTATGCTTATTGGTGAAATCATGAAATATATTTGAAAAATATATCATGTTCCAGGAGCCTGACTATGGACGGTGTGTTGAAAATTGTATTTTAATCTGATGTAAATTCTTGTCTCATTCATAAGAGTAGATCATCAAACAAAGAAAAGACGTACATGTTAAAGTACCGTTAATGTTCACACCAATATTTTAAAATCCAGAATATTTTCAATCCGAATTTGTGGTTATTCGATTCCAACATCGAGTTTTCTTGGCCGCCTTTCCAATCATTCCCGTTACTAATTCAAAATAAATAGAGAAAGATTCAATTCATACCAATCGTTAGTTTTGTTAAATACAGAGAAATAAGAAAACAATCATTCAATTGACAGAAAGTTAAATTATGTAGTAACCTAGTACGAAAACCAAAAACAAAATGGGAGAAACAATAACAAACAAAACAAGACAGAATTCTGAACAAACGGGAAAAGCTAGATAAATAATCCTTTGTAAACATTATAAATAAAATCGATAAATTCGCAAATGAGGAGTTCCAAAAGAAAAGAGAAAGTTGAACCTGCATTTAAGCTCTTAGACTATACAGTTCTGTTTTATCACCAACCACATCCAAAGGGCGACTAGACAGTACAGCATGATATATTACAATTCAGGTTACGCTTTGAGCTAAATTATATTGGATGAGAAAGAACAAAATTATTTAAGGACTGTATTTTCAAACTGAAGAAACATTTTCATAAATCAAATAAAAATATCGATAATGACACTTTAATATTCTGCTGATGTCGGTGATAGTTTGCAATGCTGAATCACCTGTCGATTTTGCTCGTTCATACATATAATTAATGGAAAATATAATATACATGTATTTTCAATAGAATTTGTGTTACTGATAAGTGTTTCTGTTAGCTAAGTAAGATTTTATTAAAAGACTCTAATAGAGAGCAACAATATTAATCACTATTAAATGTTTACATGATATTGTGCGATATAGGCTTCAACCAAGGACGATGCAATATGCAAGTTAAAAATTAATGATGTAATGAAGCATAATGTTTTTTGAAATAATATGTCTTCCACAGTTCCTGGTGCATAAAAGTACGCATGAAATCTTTTTCATCCAATACAGCATGTCGACACACAGATGAAATAAAAAAATATCCTTAACTGGTGCACATTATGAAAATAATGCCTGTCAATAAAACTGCCCAACGTCAGAAATAGTAAACACGACCGTGGGCCAATCTTCCGACGTGTAGCGGAAAAGGATATGTATCACCAACTTAGACATAGGTCACTGTAGTGTCATGATGTCTTCAGGTAGATAGGTCATCAGCAGTGGACATGATCTAGGTCTATCTTAGGCATCAAGCACCGGCACTTGTCTGGCATCCAACTCGAGAGTGTCTCTGTAAGCCAATGGCTTCCAATATATAATCAAACTAAATTGAATGGATCAGAATGCATTTGGGCCGTGCTCTGCTAAAAGGGGGTCTAATGCATGTTCATAAAATGCCGTCCCATATTAGCCAGTGCAGTCCACACAGGCTATGCAGGGATGGCACTTTCCGCTTTTATGATATTTTTTTGTTTCAAGAAAGTTCCGCAAAAAAGTTGTTACGTAGAGTGTGATCCCACATTAGCCTGGACAGTGCGGAAAGTGTCGTCCCTGATTAACCTGTGCAGTGCGGAAAGTGTCGACCCTGATTAGCCTGTGCAGTGCGGAAAGTGTCGACCCTGATTAGCCTGTGCATTGCGGAAAGTGTCGTCCCTGATTAGCCTGTGCAGTGCGGAAAGTGTCGTCCCTGATTAGCCTGTGCAGTGCAGAGAGTGTCGTCCCTGATTAGCCTGTGCAGTGCGGAGAGTGTCGACCCAGATTAGCCTGTACAGTGCGGAAAGTGTCGTCCTTGATTAGCATGTGCAGTGCGGAGAGTGTCGTCCCTGATTAGCATGTGCAGTGCGGAAAGTGTCGTCTCTGATTAGCCTGTGCAGTGCGGAAAGTGTCGTCCCTGATTAGCCTGTGCATTGCAGAGAGTGTCGTCCCTGATTAGCCTGTGCAGTGCGGAGAGTGTCTACCCAAATTAGCCTGTACAGTGCGGAAAGTGTCGTCCTTGATTAGCCTGTGCAGTGCGGAAAGTGTTGTCCCTGATTAGCCTGTGCAGTGCGGAGAGTGTCGTCCCTGATTAGCCTGTGCAGTGCGGAGAGTGTCATCCAGAGCGCGGCTCATGTGAATGATCATGACAGACGTTGTATACTCATCTTCTTGTGACATATGATTGATGATAACCAGTCAAAAGTAATGAATATAATTTGATAATGCATTTCAGAAAGTAAGAAAACAACTTTACTGTGTTGTTTTAGGTGTTTTTGTACATACATTATCACGGAAAAACTTATATACCATTAAAAAACATGGCATATTCATGGAATTTAGTTTTCAATAGTTGCTATACATCATGCAAATATTTGCTTGCCTGTTAATGCATACAGTGTTGTCCTATATGATTGTAAATAAACTATAAGCTGTGCCCTGGGAAAATCAGGCTAAATGCATGTGCATAAAACGGCGTCCACAATTAGCCTGTGCAGTGCGCAAAGGCTTATCAAGGACGACACTTGCTGGTTATAATAAAAAATATTTGTTTATTGAAAGTCTCTTATAAACAAAAATCCAGTCCTCTCTATCTCTGTTTATAATAAAAAATATTTGTTTATTGAAAGTCTCTTATAAACAAAAATCCAGTCCTCTCTATCTCTGTTTATAATAAAAAAATATTTGTTTATTGAAAGTCTCTTATAAACAAACATCCAGTCCTCTCTATCGCACTGCTGTTCATTTCTATACAATTGAAGAGCATAAATATGACCATGATCTGTATCTCACCTTAACCTAACATGAATTTGTAAGATTTGACGACATTTTTGTGGCGTATGTAAAATTCACATACAACCGGTCACGTTTTGACCCTCCGCACTGTCGTAGTCAGCAACACATTTGCTAATTATATGTTCAAATTTCTATATTTTTGCATATATTACGTGACAAATTAAGTCGTGTTCTGAGAAATCTGGGCATAATGCATGTGCGTAAAGCGTCGTCTCAGATTAGCCTGTGCAATCCGCACAGGCTATTCAGGGACGACTCTTTTTGCTTTATGTCATTTTGCGTTAAAATAAAGTCTCTTCTTAGCAAAAATCCAATTACATCAGAAAGTTTCGCCCTTGATTAGCCTGTGCGGACTTCACAGGCTGATTTGGGACGACACTTGACGCACAAGCATTAAGCCTAGTTTTATCAGAACGCGACTCAGTTAATAAACTCATTTCACACACTGGTTCTTAGTATTGGAACAGGATGTTCTCTACATTTAAAGAGACTTTTCACAGATTATGGCATGTTTTAAGTTTGTCATTAAATGCTTAAAATTGATCAATGTAAACAACGGAACTAAATAGCTACGGTATAAAACAAGTATACAATTAAAGAAAGATAAAATTATTCCTCTCCAGGGCTCGAACCACTGACCCTTGGAGTCAAAGACCAGCGTTTAAACCACTCCGCCATCTGATATGATAATTGACAGGTGTATTCTTTGCTTAATATAAGCAATCCTCGTGATGTCACAAAATATAACGATAACAACAGAACTCTCCAAATTGTCCAATTGTTTCGCGTTTGTAACGCTTTATAATTTTCAGATTTTTAAATCGTCAAAAGAATGCATACAATGTTCAGTATAACTGTTTCCTCGAAAATATCATAAATACAACGATTATTTGCAAATCTGAAATCTTTTTTTTCAAGTTTGTCAATTTACCAAAACGTGAACAGGCCCCTTTAAATAATTAGAAGATAATTTTACCACACTGCTCCCTCATCATGTTCCATTTTAGGAGCACCCTGTGTCCTTGTGATCCTTGACCTTTCGCACAGTATGGAACATAACCGCCAGATAAAGATCTTAAAGTGCTGTTCCTTATTAACAATTGTTCGCACTTGGTAATGTTTACGGGTCAGACGTGCTGATAAGACCTAAGGGTTGGGCTTGTATTCACAATTTCGTAACTTCTTGCGACGGTAAGATGCTTTATGTGTATTCAAAGTTTATTTATTACTATTTATTTTATGGTAATATGTTTGATTTTGTTTCTGTTTGCTTCTTGATACGATGATCAATAGTGCATTATGGTTATAACTGTTAAATTAATGCAATTACATGGTTATACTTTTAGATTGTAACGATAGTGTAACACTTATTGGCATGTCTGATAAAATATAATTGTGTGTTATAAGTTTGTACCAGACACTTTTTAATATATGTATATTGTTTTAAATGTTTGTGAAAACCTAAATGTAATTTATATACGATTCTAGTACCGACTTTTATAGAATTATGAAGTCTGTTAATACAATTTTTGCAAATGATGAACTTAAAGAGTCTACAGTACACCGTAAAGCACCTAATTTTATTAATGCTGAGTTAAACAATATGTTTTTAAATAAAAAGTTTACATAGCATTCAATAATTTGTGTTCATTATTTATATATATATATTTGATTAAACGTCTTCCAATACAAATGTCCATGTAAGCTAAGTAATTCAGGCTGACCAATTCTGATATAGCCGGTGGGTGAACCTTACATAAATGTTTTCGTTTTCAGACCAACATGAGCATTCAATCCATAATTATTGCTCTATCCTTCATCAGCGCCTGTCGGGGGTAAGTGCTTGCAGAAATATTGGAAATCGTTTCATTTCGCCTTGAAGGAAAAATAGAGCTGCGTTATGTGAAAAGCATATGAATGTGCAATCTATATGACGGCACTTAGTCCCAAACGGCGAGCTACATTTTGGTAAACCCATTTATGCCTAGCGTCTAGAAAAAAAGGCCTTGGCATACAGCGTAGACCCAGATGAGACGCCTCATAATGCTTAAAGGGATTTCTGTAAAAATATTCTAAATATAGAAATAAATCTACTAGACATCCCTAATTTTTGGAAATAAATTGATCCAATTTAGAAGGATGGGAGAGTCCACTAGGCATAAATGGGTTAATTGTGTATATGTGGTGCTGTGCTAAATGTTGGGTCTTATCATGTGTTATATTTGGATTTATGTAATGCCCCGTTCTTTACATTGTTATTCCAAATGAACGAAAGTAAGTGTCCCAATAAAGTCTTGTCTAGAATGTGCACTCATTTAAACATTAGACAAACAATATTTCGCCCACAGTGTTCATCAGTTGCTAGGCCGATGCGAGCATTACGTATTTATAATCAAATATTAAATGGGTAATTAAATGTGAAAGTTTTTTATCTCTGTTGTTATATATAAAAAACATGTTATATATGATGAACATGTTTTGATGTATATTTTTAATTGAAAATTAAAATATTCAAAGAAATCGAACCTTACAGTCGCCTATTTAGTGTTGATTTTTTTACCTGAAATAAAAAATACATATGTTTGCGCCTCATACTTGTCCTTGAATACAATGACAACGTGTTTGGCGCCTCGAAAGAGACAGTTTTTCCTTTGGGGGTTTTAACACTGACAATTTGCGACCTGCTGCTAGATTCTCGTCATATTTGCGTTCCCGTGTTTAAGGCTTGACATGACGAGGCTTCGCCCGTACGATTTGACCGCCGAGCTAATGTTCATCTTTGAGGACATTGACCAGAACGGCATCATGACCGTGTTCGAGTTTGAGACCGTCTTCGACAGATACGACTCCAACGGTAAAAAACGTTTTATACCTTTTCCCGCCCAGAAGCCAAGTACCAATAGCTATATGCAACCGTCATAAAACCAGAACAGTCAGCGAGTAAATCGCCCGCTGTTCATGTGTTATGCTGTCTTCTGCTCATCATTAGATTATGGTTTTAAATGAAACTTTTTAATATTGAAGCTATGAAGAAAGGTCTTTAATATAAAAACGTCAAAATGCGTATCTGTTAGGTAATGAGTTAATACGATTTCATCGTCACGTTGCTATATGTGCGATACGAAGCCGAAGGTAGAAATCGTTGCTTTTATATATAAGAGTAAAGTCATAACTAGTAAACCTTTGTACCGATAACATAATCACCGAATATGTCTACTTTTTTTAAACACACGACTCTTTTTATGGGAAAATTAGGCGTCATGCATATGCTTAAAATGTCGTCTCATATAAGCCAGTGCTTTTTGCACAGGCTAATCAGGGACGACACTTCCTTCTTTTATGGCATTTCCCGTATAAAGGAAGTGTTTTTTTTAGCGAAAAGCCACTTAAAGTGGAAAGATTCCTCTCAGATTTGCTTGTGTGGACTACAAATGCTAATCGGGGACGACACTTTACGCAAATGCATTCAACCCAGTTTTACGAGAGTACGACTTTCACGGTATAATGGTACTATTCTTATCCCCATCCCAATGTGACATTCATCTTGTCAGTGGATGGCCGCCTTACCCGTAGCGAGTACACCACATATATCTGCAAGTCTGACCCGGTCCAGTACGAGCTGAGCCATTACCTGTTTGACGAGTACGATGTGGATGGGGACCACTTTCTGGACTACCACGACTACGACAACTTCTACAACAAGATGGATACCAGCGGTAAGGCGTTCATATGTATTATAATGCCCGTATTCATGCACGTAGGCACCTGTTAACCTACATTGGTCTAACATCACCATTCAATGTCGTATTTTGGGTGATTTTTTTTATTTTGCTAAAAATTAATACTTTCTGGACTACTGAGACTAAGAAAACTCCTACAAAAAGATGGACACCAGCGGTAAGGCGTTTATACATATGAGCCTCGCACTACGAAAGGGAGTTATAATGCATGTGCAGAAAATGTCGTCCCAGATTAGCCTCTGCAGTCAGCACAGGCTAATAAGGGACGAAACTGTACAACTTAAATGGATGTTGGTCAAGATGAATCTTCCTTTGAACGGAAAATACAATACTTGTGGAGAGGGTCGTCTCCGATAAGCCTGTGAATATTTCGCACATGCATTTAAGCCCCATTTCATAGAACGAGGCTCATATTATTTGGGTGACTCTGGGCCTCGATTGGTAACAAATGACCTTAATTATTGAAGTTAGACCTAGGTAGATGAACATACATTATTATCAGGCTGGTATTAATTCACACAGGCAGGTGTTCATCTTATTAGGTCAAACTTCACCATTCTATATCTGTATTAAGTCCTTAATATTACTCCATATTCACAAACCTAGACCCTTATTCACAAAACGAGGTACGGTATTAACCATCCGAACCGATATTTATAAATCAAGGTACGCATTTGACAATCTAGGTCTGTAATCAACAATCTAGGGCAGTTTTAATCAATCGAGATCCGTATTCATAAACATATCATTTGTCACAAACAGAACCTTATTAACCAAACTAGTACCGAATTTACCAATATAGGTGCGCCCGTAAACTATGCAAGTATCCAACATAAGCATACATTCAAAAATCTAGATCGGCACTCGTCAACCTTTGTTCAACAATATAGCTCGGTATGCCTCAACTTATATTTTCCTGTTTTTAAGCTGACGGACTTGTGGTTAAAACGGAATTCGTGAACTATTGGGTTCTAGTAAGTATTGAAACGGCTCTTTTGGAGGGCATTTAATATTTTCATCTCGCATACATTGTAAAAGTAGCTGGATATATTAAATACAATGTGTTTATTGAACTTAAATACACTTAAGCTACCTCAATAATACATTGTATTTCCAAACATAATTGGGTTGGTAGAAATGTATACATTTAAACCATGCATGCCTATTTGTAAAATGTTAAAAGCTTAAGATGTTCACTATCGAAAGTCTTTTGCTTATATTTTATGTTGAGAAGCGTTCGTTTATACAATCGATGTCATTAACGAAACCAAACGGAGATTACATAAAACGTTTTTTTTATTATTATTATATGTATTTAATTTCAATCGGCAATTTGAATTCCTTGTGCACCGTTACACTTTTAGTATTCGTATATGTATTTAAAATTGATAACAATATGGACAAAGGATCCATTTTAAGTCCTTTGTTAGGCAATGCGTCGTCTGTTTTCAAGACGTCATGTCTTTGGTATTGTACCTTATAAGCCCCAGATATATTACAATAAGGAATAATTTGAACTTGTTTGGGCGATATGCTTTGAATATCTATGTCATCAGTAAATGACTACAAAACCAAGACAATGCATTAAATATGCAAACTAATATTTTCACACGTTATTTTGTAACCATTACTCTAGATCGACTTAAAAAAACACCAAAATAACATTATTTCCCCTTTTTCACATAAAAACAATATGAAGATAAAATTATTTTACACCAACTTCATGATTTGATACACTTCGCGAATAATTTTCAGGACTTTAATCTGTAAACCACGTTTGTACATGTTTAACCATAACACCTTTTTATTATTGCTATATGTGGCTGCAAACCATCGTATCAAGTCAGCAAATGACGTATCATTTTGTCTTTCAAATGACTTATTATGAATGACTAGTAATGCGCGAAGAAGAACAACAGCATCGGTCGTGGACCGCCGTTTCCGAAGTCCAAATGGTGCACACGAAATGATGTTAATTAATTTCAATTGATTAAAAAGGTGAAAACAATTCACATACACAACGTACTAAATTTATCCTGTTGCAAGTATGAACATCTTAAGTGTAATAGTCTTTGTAAATAAATAAACACATTTAATTGAACTTCGTCTGACGAACTAATTCTGGCGCTTTTGGATAATGCACGCTTCAGTTGGAAAACATATCTTGATAGACGTTGAAGCTTTAATGTACTTTACATGTATACATAAGTATTTTATAAATTACAAATCTAGAAAAAAAATAATTAGATTAAGCTTTATAGTTTAAATGTGATACCTGTACTACGAACATAAGCTGTTTTTGCCATAGCAAAATACAGACTGTAACGTGCTGTTTCATGACATATTTTATTTAATCAGTTATGCATTGTGTTAGTTAGCGAGTCCAACGAATGCGCTATACGTCATTTGGTATGGACTTTTTTTATGTTATTCTGTTTATCAACCATCTACTTTCGAAGAAGAGGGCCTATAACAGTTTCAACGTCCGTCTTTTTGTCTGTTCTTTCAAACGTGTGTACGTCTTTGCAAAGTTTCATATTCTAACAAAAACTTTGCAATATATTGATGGATATTGAATTACTTGCAATTAATGTCCACCACAACGTGTTGCGTGTAATACATAGAGGATATTTGTTGGATTCGGTGGAATATCGATTTTATTTCACGAGTGATCATAGAAAACAATATCTTTACGAGTGGCGAAGCCACGAGTGAAAATATATATTTTCTATGATCACGGGTGAAATAAAATCGATATTCTATCGAATCCAACAAATTTTCTTTTTATTTTATGCTTTTTTACCGTTTATTTACATTGTAAATGAGTTTAACTGGATGATTTCGCTGGATTAATGACGTCATTTCGTCAAAAAATGACGTCATTTCACAGTAAAACAGTGAAAAATATCGATATTTTTCATTGTTATTTTTCACGGTTTAAAACAATGGAATACCAATTTTATTTCACTGATATTTCTCTATAAACCACCGGAAAGCATAAAATAAAAGTATCCTTTCCTGAAAGGCCAATATCAAATATTAAATTGAAAGGTGAAATTTTGCCATAAAAGAACTTGTTTGGATCAAAACTGCATCACAATATTTTAACATAATTTTCCACTAATAAACACCACGAGTAGACGGCATTTCGTGTGTTACACCTGTCTCCCTTACTCAAAGGCCAATGCCAATTTTTTCCATTTAACATCGTATTCGGGTAAACATGTTGGTATCTATCATGCGAGTTGAATATTATTTTTTAGAAATAACAAGATGAGGGGACTGAGAGTGACATGTGACCTCACAAGTCTGGCTCACACTTAGAAGTGTAATATCAAATTTGGTCATACCGGAGTTTTTTGACAAAAGTGGAATGTGGAGGCATTCGAACTCTATTGAAAAAATCTTGTTATAACACACTATTGAAAGACAAAACTTTTATTAGTACAACATCGTCGGTTTTCATAGTTTTTATTGTTAATTGCAGCTTTTCCAGAAGTACGAAAACAGTGATATCCACCCAATGAGCACGCGGTGTCGCTAACATTACCGTCCAACACATTCACGAACGTAATAATGGTGTTTATTTGCTAATAAATCGTTAAAGACGAGTTTCCCTTGTTTCTATAGATGTATTTTATCTAGATTTTATGTAAAGTCAACACGCAATTCATCTCAATTAGATAATCGTCAAATTGTGATTTTTTAATGAATAAGATTATAGTCAATATACTCACGTCAGCATCATTTTATTTTTATTTTTCAAGTTTATGACGTCGTATCGTATCTGAGAGTGAATTATGTGAGGCATCGGAATGATTTTAAGCACATCCACCAATTTTAGACATTCGAAAGTTGGGGAAAAAAAATCATTTTTATCTGCCATTATTGGCGTCGCACTGGAGTGCGGCGACTAGTATGTAATGCATTTTTTTTCGCTTATGGGAGGAGAAGTTATTATACGGATCAATGTGTATATTTTTGTTTTAAGAATATCTTGCATAGTGGTGATTTTTTTGTGTAAATTAGTGTAAATAAGTACTGCATTTGTGCCTATTACATTTATTACAACATTTATTGCCAATAATGCAAAGCTAATGGTTTTAATTAATAACTGATCACATGGGAAAGATCACTGGGACTGGGCAAATACGCGAAACTTTCTGATTTTGTATAAAAACAAAACATAATCAAAATATATTTATTTTGTGGTTTTTCTAACAATAGCGCAGGCTTTTGCTGTTCGGTTTTGGTTAACGCGTATTTTCTTCAATTTTACAAGACGACAGCGATTGCAAGGTGTACTGCTTTATTGATAACCGTTACACTACAGTCACTTATTAAGGCAGTAGGTGCCTAGTGAGATCGGGAAAAGTCGGTCGATATCGCCGTATTCGGAAAGCGTTTCGGCTATAAGCGATATCTACGGTAAAGTCCGGAAATAATGCTTAATACACGAAATAAATTTCTACTTTTTATTTAAGAGTTAAATTTGCTTATCTCTTTAAGATCTATTAACTATACAATACAAATATACGTTAAATTAATTCGTTTCATAAAAAATTGTGTTCATGACGTCACGGTTGTTGACATTTTCTTAGCAAAATGAAAGTGCGAAATAAAAGCGAGCGATTCGCAAAATCGAAAAATAAGCAAACACCGATACACAACGTTGTGTTCGATAACAATTATTCATTTATCGAGCTCTGCGATGGCGATTTGTATGAAAATGACTCACGTAAAAGCTATTCGCATTTGCTAAATGGCGTGAAAAGAGTAAGCAGAAGTGGATTGGGGTATGGAAGAAGATTGATTGACTCGTTGAGCTGGAGGTTTTGCTAAACAAGTTACCGTATGGCCAGTTTTGTAATCTGTGCCCCATTCCTTTGACAATATATAACATTGTTGGCGAACTACAAAATGGCCTCAGTGGTTATTTGTACGTTGTTTGTGAAAACCCTGACTGTAGAAAAGTCAACCGTGTTGCTAATGGAAAGCAGCACTATCTCAAGATCAGGGGAATGCCATGCTTTGACGTAAATACCAAGCTTGGAACAGGTATGCATGTCTTCATTTTTCAACCTGCCATTTCTATCAATGTTTAATCATTGTACAATTGCCATTGATCATTGGACTTCATACACATTTTCAGACCCATTAAAATTTCAAGTGTCATTCCCAGTGAATATTTGTTTATCGTGTAATATATAAGGACACATTCCGGTGTCCATCATATTCAGTTTTCAAATTTAGTTTCGCATTTGTGTTGTTAAATCCAATTGATTGCTCATTCATGTTATTTAATAATGTAATGATGATACGAATGGATTCTATGAAAATACATTGTGACGTCATTATTAAGTAATTACGGCCTTATTTCGTTTTCATGTTCTTATCATTTTCAATTCTCTTTTCAGCAATGATAGTCAGTTTGGGCAGGCCGGTGAAGGTAAATAACTTCCTAACCACTCTAAACATAACGCTTATTGCAAATATAAATCTTAAGAAGATGGAGGCTCGTGCTGGGGAGGCCATCAAGAAAATCTCAACTGCATCGTCTAAAAAGGCTGCCGTTGATGCTTATGAAAAAGAAATGGCGTAAGTGTAAAAACTAACGTTTAATACAATGTTATTGACTATTTTGGTGCCAAATTTTAGTATTTTTTATCATCAACTGTCTTCTTATTAACTATTCCAGATGAACATGAAACATATTAATTATAATTGTTTTATTAAGGGCACTGTGTTCATAGTTTGGTAAAATTACATTTTTTAAAGATATTTGGTTAGAACCCCAGGGCAGGCACATAATTAAAAATATTTGTGATTGTTATTATAAATATTAAAAGCTATTTCAAATATTACAATTAAAAAAAAATCATTATTTTTAGTAATAAATCTTATGAAGGAGAATATGCATTTATAGTACTCCGCGTTACATCGTATAGCGGAGTACTTTTGTCCTGACGGACATGAGAAAACAAACCGGTTTTGCGAGTTTGTTTTGTGTATTGCTATTTATAGAAATAAATAGCGATAGAAATCAGTTCTAGCGAAGGCGTCAACGTGGCAAGATCGTGCACCGAAAATGGAGGAACATATACACCTGATCAGCGAAATAGTCGATGAAAAGTTGAAATCTTCTTTAACTGAACATAAGAATGCAATGCTTCATGACCTGGAACGCATTGTAGAAAAGATAAGTTCAAAAACTAATGTTACTCAGTTAACTCAAATTTCGAACATTGTATCAGGTATACCATCTTTTAAACGAAAATCAAGTGAAGAGCAATTTAAGCATAATGCGAAAGTAAATTTGGCATTAGAGGAAGTAGAAAGTTCGTTGTCGAATAGAAATATTGAAGAAACGCGAAACAAAATCGCGGAAGTCAAAGCTATGGTGGCTCACCGACAGAAGCTAATACGTTTAGCTGACGAATCAGAGTTGGGGTGGAGGTTCGTAAGCGAATACGAGTCCAACCCGCTGGCATCTGACTCCGAAGACGAAAAGAGGATGTACAGGGCAGAGGCGCGGGCAAACAAAAAGTTAAAAGCGGAAAAATCGAAAAAATCACGAGGCGCGCGCAACGGGCCGTACCGGAAGCCGATGGTTGCACAAAACAATGCAACCCAGGGGATGTCGATGAGACAGCCGTTGAGACGCCCAGGGCTGTGTTTCGCTTGTGGCAAGCCGGGGCATTGGAAAGGGGCAGCTGAATGTCCAGCAAGCAGCTCTAACAATAAGATAAGTAGTTTTATGTTTGGGACACCGCTATCCATAAAATGGGTAGTTCCTATTCCGTCGGAAATAGGTATCGTACTTAAACATGTAAACACAGAAATTGATCTAAAGGATCCTATTAAAGAGATTGATACCGGAAGTTCTCCGGTTAGTAGACTGAAGGCACACGTGACCAAGTGGCAAGAGGCTACTGATAGTAAGTATATTTTAGATGTAGTAAGTGGTGGGTACAAGCTTCCATTTATAACTGTACCCGAACATTCTCAGATGAAAAATAATTACTCAGCGAGAGTAAATTTCGTATTTGTAGAAAGCGAAATAAAAGCTTTATTAGACAAAGGTATTGTTTCAAGATGTAACGAGATTCCACATATTGTTAATCCGCTTACAGTAGCATTTAATAAGAAAGGGAAGACACGATTAGTTCTAGATTGTAGGTATATTAATCCACACTTGCACCAGTTTAAAGTAAAATTTGAAGACATTAAAGTTGCTGAAACTTTGTTTGAGAAAAATTCCTTTTTATTTACTTTCGATATTAAAGGAGCATATCATCACATTGATATATTCATGGAACATGGAAAATATTTAGGTTTTAGCTATCAAGACAATAGCAAACAGTGTTATTATGTGTTTAACTCGCTTCCATTCGGCATAAAAACAGCCGGTCATATATTTACTAAACTGCTTAGAGTTGTAGTAGCATTACTTAGATCAAAAGGACTTAAAATAGTTATGTTTTTGGATGATGGTATTGGCGGAAATGTAGTATATGAGAGAGCATTGTGTGCCAGTGAATTTACGAGAAATACTCTGGTAGATTTTGGGTTTTTATTAGCCGAAGATAAATGTAATTGGATTCCTTCTCAGAGAGTAGAATGGCTAGGGCATGTGCTCGATATGCATACAAATCGGTTGTTCATTACTGAAAACAGAGTGGCTAGACTAGAAAAGAGTATTGATTCGATGATCTATCAAATTCATCAAACGAGAGAAAAAACAGTGCCAGTAAGATTCGTAGCTAGCATTGTAGGGCAGATAATTTCACTTCAGAGTGTTGTTGGAAATAAAGTTAGGTTGTTAACAAGACATTTATTCAATTGCATAAATATCAGAGCTAGTTGGAGAGCTCCCATTATTGTGACAGAGCAAGCTATTTCCGAACTTACGTTCTGGAAAGAAAACACTAGGAAATTAAACAGCAGTGGAAAATATTTCAAACACAATCAAGTGTGTTTGTTTAATATATTTGCTGATGCAAGTAGCACAGGTTATGGAGGTTTTATAGAAAGTTGTAGCTTTCAGGTAGATAGACAAAATGATATTCAAGTCTACGACTTTCATGGAAATAAACGAGAAAATTTGAGCAATTTGATGTATTCACTTGACGAACAGAGTAAAGGTATGTACTCACGGTCTCTGAGTCCTGAAGATGAGACAACAAATTGTGTTGTAACATTACGTAAAGACACGTATCCACCGGAAGTTGGTTTTCAAGATAAAACTTTGCATACGGATATAAAAGGTATGTTATCGCTCCCGGAAGTGAGCAGAAAGATTATGCTATTGTCCCCAGAAGTGGACATGGAGACTAGTAGATTGCTCCCGGAAGTGAGCAGAGAGCGTATGCTATGGTCCCCGGAAGTGGACATAGAGCCTAGTAGATTGCTCCCGGAAGTGAGCAGAGAGCGTATGCTATGGTCCCCGGAAGTGGACATAGAGCCTAGTAGATTGCTCCCGGAAGTGAGCAGAGAGCGTATGCTATGGTCCCCGGAAGTGGACATAGAGCCTAGTAGACTGCTCCCGGAAGTGAGCAGAGAGCGTATGCTATGGTCCCCGGAAGTGGACATAGAGCCTAGTAGATTGCTCCCGGAAGTGAGCAGAAATGGTATGTTATTATCCCCGGAAGTGGACACAGATTCAGTAAGATGCCTCCCGGAAGTGAGCAAAAAAGGTATGATTTGGTCCCCGGAAGTGGACAAAGATTGCAATACATGGCTCCCGCAAAGGAGCCATAGCGAATATTGTAAGCCCGTAGAAGAGGACGGTAAAGATAATAGACGGTTGTCAGAGATGGTTTGTAGAGTATATGGTAAAACCACAGATGACGAGATTTATCCTTTTTGTATAAAGGTTGATGATAATGCGGTTAAAGATGTAGAAGTAATTGGCATTTGGTCTGATATAGAAAAATCACGCAGCTCCACTTGGCGGGAAGCGGAAGCAGTTAACAGAATTGTTAAAACTTTTGGAAATACTTTACAAAATTCATACATAAAAGTGTATTCAGACAATAAAAATGTAAAATCTATATTACTGAATGGTAGTCGAAAAATGGATATCCATGACATAGCTTTAGATTTAAATACGTTTTGTGATCAAAATAAGATATCATTATGTCCGGAATGGATTCCAAGAGCAGATAATGAAAAGAGCGACTATTTAAGTCGATGTTTCGATTCAGACGACTGGCAGATAGATAAATGTTATTTTATAGCATTAGATAACATATGGGGTAAACATTCAGTTGACAGAATTGCATCGCATGCAAACAATAAATGCAGAAGGTTTAATTCCCGATGGTGGGTTCCAGGAACAGAGGCAGTAGATGCCTTAGTACAATATTGGGGAAACGATGTAAATTGGTTAGTTCCACCACCTAGGTTGGTTCCGAACTGTATCGATATGATGATATCGGAGAAAGCAAAATGCACCCTTGTTGTCCCAAAATGGGTCAGTTCGCCTTATTGGCCAATGCTTATTTCGTCAGATGGCATATTTAGATATTTTGTAAAAGATTGTAACATTATTGGAAGAGATTGTACGATTCCTGGGAAGGGAAATAACGGTTGTTTTGGCGAAACTAGATTATCATTTGATATGATAGCATTAAGATGCATACCATAATTCATGTATTGATGCATATATCACATATGTTTGACAGGTATTGGTTTGAGAGGAACTCTGACTGAGCGATTAGAGGACGCAGGTTTGCATGGGCAACACAGAGACGAAATGGCAGACAGAATGGCTGGATATTTGATGCAGTCAAGAGCAGACAATACGGTGAAGAAATATAATTCTTCTTTTGAACATTTCAAAACTTACTGCGAAGACAATTCATTAGTCGCCATGCCAGCCTTACCCATATCAGTGGCAATGTACATGACTCAATTAATGGATCACGGAAAATCTAACAACGTTGTTTCATCTGTGTTCTACAGTATAAAATGGGTTCATTCTATGAATGGTGTAAATGATCCAACAGAAAATAACATTGTTAAGCAATTATTAGAAGCTTCAAAACGTGTGTGTTCAAAACCTGTTCACAAGAAAGATGTACTTTCATCAGAAATGATACAAACATTATGTTTGATGTATAAGGATTCTACTGATGTCATTGATGTTAGAGATTTAGCTATGATCATTTTAGGATATGCTGGTTTTATGCGTATGAATGAAATAAGTGAGCTTCGTTGTAATGACGTACAATTCAAATCAGATCATTTTGTTATTAATGTGCACCATAGCAAAACTGACATTTATAGGAATGGTTCAGAGATTATTATTGCATAAGGCACGACTTCAGCTTGCCCATATGGTATTTTAACAAAATATATGTCATTAGCAAACTTGTCTAATGAATCAAATGAGTATTTATTTAAACCAGCTTTTCGTTCTAAAGCTGTATCTTCCTTAATTAAGAAAGATAAAAAAAAATAAGTTACACTAGAGCAAGAGAATGTATTGTTAAAAAATTAAAACTAGTTGGTCCCGAACTTGATATTGGTACGCACTCACTGCGAGCTAGTGGAGCCACTAATGTGGCAAGTGCTTCGAGCGTTTCTGAAAGATGTCTTAAGATACATGGGAGATGGAAAACGGACATAGCAAAAGACGGTTATGTTCAAGATTCTATAGATAAAAGATTATCAGTTACAAAAACCTTAAACTTGTAATTTGTTACAATTTGTGTATTCGTTTGTACAACGGATGAAATTATGTATGACTATGTATGAATTTGAATTTGATATTTTATCCACTATACTTTGTAATGTCTATATGCGTCTCTCGCAAATCGCACAACAGTGTTGTTGTTTGTTTGTTTGAAACATAGTTAGGACTTATAGTACTCCGCGTTACATCGTATAGCGGAGTACTTTTGTCCTGACGGACATGAGAAAACAAAACGGTTTTGCGAGTTTGTTTTGTGTATTGCTATTTATAGAAATAAATAGCGATAGAAATCAGTTCTAGCGAAGGCGTCAACGTGGCAAGATCAAATTCAAATTCATGTTTTGTATGAGTACATTTTTATGTATATATTGTATATCCATAATTGTTTTATTTTATTTTTTATGTTATGTATATGCTCGGATAAAGGCCGTAATTCCGATATTCTGAAGAATGGTCTAAGTGCATTGCTACGTGCCCCACGTTTCTTCCTAGGTAGGGAATAAACCCACCATAAAAGGGAGTTGTTCGTGGGCGGCTACCATTCTTGTGACGAATATATGGTTAAATCTGTAGTTGATGCTTTATCGTAATGCGGTTTAATTTTAAACACAATTTACTGAATATTTACTACAGATTTTACCTGAGCATACATTTATGCGCATGATGAAAATGCGCATCAATTATACTTGTAATTTCGTATTACTGTACCTGCTTTATGAAAATCAAGATTGTCTTGAAACTCTGTGCACATGCGGCCAAAATATATGCGTCTCTCGCAAATCGCACAACAGTGTTGTTGTTTGTTTGTTTGAAACATAGTTAGGACATTATAATTCTGAGCTATTCATATAAATGGATAGTGTTGATGTTTAGGCCGTCGAGTGAGACATGGATTAAGAGAGTTGCTCCCGTTACAAGATGGCCGCTTATTTTTAAGCTCGTGAACTCGTGCGACAAAAAATAAAAAATGGGAGTAGATTTAGTGACCTACAGAGCCCGCATTGGAGTGTTTACAATGCCATGTAAGTCTAAACTATCTGTGAGTGAAATTAGACTGTCCAGGAACGGTGTTAGTGCTCGTCTGAGGATTATTATCGCTCTCAGTGTATTATTGCTACTTTGTGGTGACGTGGAACAAAACCCGGGACCGTCGCAACGGCCAGCAACGCGTCAACAAAAACTGTCGTTTTCACAGTCTTCACAGTCATCACGGTTATCATCACCGCCACCGCCACCCAGCCCCGAGAAGCAACGAAAACCAGCGACAAGCAACGCCAGAGGTAAATGAATATAATTAAGTAAAATTTTAATTCACCAGATTTACAACATGTTGACATTGAAAGAGCGCATCGTCTACGCTCCAATAACCCTGATAAATGCACGATCATTGTAAAGTTCACTAAATATAAAGATCGTGAAGCCGTACTAAAGCGTGCAAAACGCTCCAGGGGTACTTCGTCGGTAGTGGTACAAGAAGACTTTTCTGAAAAGGTCAGAGTTCTTGGACGTGAGCTAGGAAAGCGATTGGTCAAGGAACGTAAACAAGGAAAATACGTTTCGATGAACTACAATCGGCTAATAATAGAAAATACGGTATATGGGTACGATGAAGAGAACCAGTCTATCTACGAAGTAGGGCACGCACGTGGGCAGCCGGGAACCAGATTCCACGAGCGCAACTCAAGGACGCGCGGGCAGGAAAGGCGGGAAAACATAGGCGCGAGGAATTTCATAGGCGACGAAAAGCGGAGTGGGCGCGCACAGTGCGATGATGATCAACAGTCGGCGGGAGGGGAGACGGACGTCGACTAGGAATCTGGCCAAGGTCCAAACACACAGCCCGATATCGTGTATAAACATTTAGGCATTTTAACCTGGAATATAAAGTGACTATCGAAATATAAGAATGACGCGGAAGTCAAACACTTTTTAAATAACTACGATATTTGCGGCTTGTTAGAAACTTGGAGTAATCTTACTGTGGAATTTGATACGTTTCTACACTCGTATGTCCACTACGATTCTGTTTGATCTAAACCTGTAAATGCTATTCGAAATAGTGGTGGTGTGAGTGTTTTTGTAAGAGAACATTTAATCCAGTCAAGTTTGGTGAGAAGAATTAATAATGATATTGTTGATGGTATTGTTTTATATATTGAGTCGAGTATTTTTCATGCCATGAAAGATATTATTTTATATATTGTATATGTTTCCCCTGAAGGTTCTCCAATATATTTAAAAGAAAATGAAAGTAATGGTATTCTATTGCTTGAAAGCAATATTTCTGTTTTAAAATCTAGCTATCCTAAGTGTTACTTGTTTTTAGCGGGAGACTTTAATGCAAGAACAAAAGATTGTTTAGATTATATCCCTTTTGATACATTAGAACATATTTTTGATGCTGAGGTAGAGTATGGCGAAGATTATTTTAACATGCCTAGGGAAAACAAGGATAATATGTATTAAAATAATTTTGGAAAAACATTAGTTGAAGTATGTTGTACGCATAATATTCACATTTTAAATGAGAGGTTGCATTCGGATAAATTTGGACATTTTACATGCGTGGCAAATGGGGGCCACAGTGTAGTAGATTATCATATTGTATCTACAGAATTATTTCCATTTGTTTCTAACTTTAATGTAGAACCATATGATATTTCTGATCATTTTCCTGTATACTGCCAATTACAGTTTACAGGTTCCCTAAATCACGAAAAGCATGATGCCGATTCTTCACCAAACGATACTCAAAACTATGACACTTATAAATGGAATGAAAAACATTGTGATTCATTAAAAAAATATTGACAGAAAACTTACAAAGATGCCGCGATTATATTTTAAATTGCATAAATGGAAATGTAAACGTTGCTGTGCAAACGATTATCTCCATTTACAAAACCGCTGCGGAGGATATGCACACAAGAAGGCGCAATTTTAATAAATACCAAAATAATCCGCTCTGGTGGGATAGCGCGTGTAGTAAGGCCAAGCGAGAAAAATATTCGTTGCTCAGGCGTTTTCGTTGGTTCAATGAACCGGTCGATTTTCATTTGTACCAAAATGCACGTCGGTCTTTCAAAAACTTATGTCATGCAAAATAAAATTCTATACCAAAAAAAAAACGTAAAGATTTAATTGACTCCCGTAAAGATCCGCAGTATTTTTGGTCGGTTATTAAAAAAATAGGTTTTCAGCAACAACAAATGCACCTATCAATCCCAATGAGTGGGTTAAATACTTTAAATTATTGCTATTTAAAGAATCAGAAAACCCACTACTAAATTTTGATGTACATGCAAATGCGTATAATAACGACCAGGCCGATTATATAGAGAATAATAGGTTAGTGTTGATTATAGATCAGGTTTATCATGCGAGGCTTAGAAAACAAAAAGCACGAGCCTTGGCGAGTGCTTTTTCGTTTTCGCGCCGAGCATGATAAACCTGATCTATAATCAACACTAAACTATTATTCTATTTATCCCACTTTTTATTTTGAAAACCTTTTAGTTTAAACAAAATTAGTTTGACTGGATATTTTCGCTGGATTTATGACGTCATTTCGTCGAAATATTGACGTCATTTCCTGCCGTTGATTACAGATGATATTTAATCAACGGGGCTTTAATCAACCGAATTCGCTGTAAAAGTGGGATAAATAGAGAATAATAGGTTAGTGTTGATTATAGATCAGGTTTATCATGCGAGGCTTAGAAAACAAAAAGCACGAGCCTTGGCGAGTGCTTTTTCGTTTTCGTGCCGAGCATGATAAACCTGATCTATAATCAACACTGACCTATTATTCTATTTATCCCACTTTTTATTCAGTAAACTTTTTTTATTTAAACAAAATAAGTTTTCACGAGTGTTTGTCGTACTTTGATAATGACTGTAGTGTAACCAAGGTCAGTGTATTACTCCGCGTTCCAAAAATAACCGCTGATCAAATAATCATTTTTTTAAATCAGAATATCGTTCTGTAACAAAGTGTCGAGCGTTATTAATTACAATTTTAATCATATTGAATTGCAAATGATATCAATATGACATTAAGTTGTTATATACAAGGAACTACATTTGTTTACAACGTAGCCTAACACCACACACAATTCACTTTCGATATCAAACTATCGAGTCGATCACGAGGTGCACATTATTTGCTTCTTTGTTATAGTATGTGGTTATTTCGTGACGAAATAACAAAGATTACTTGGATTTAAGCTAATTATATACATTAACATTTTGAATGTTGAAAGTGGCACCAAAGAATTGTGAGGCAAAGTTGTTCGAACGCTGGTGAACCGTGAAGTGACTGGGTGGGGCGAACAATAAGATCAACTTGTTCGACGGTAGACAGTGGTTGTCTAGGCTGTATTTCGGCCATAGTTTCGGTGCGTGAAGGTGTACAAGAGGAACTGTTGGATTGTTACATTTACTGGACTGAGCAAGAATGAACACTTTTGCAGCTGTTCAACAGATATGTTGGAATAATTGGTTAAGGACTGGACATTTTTGTGCCCTGTTATTGCCATGGTTTCAGTGGGTGGATATTTGTATTTCGAAATTTTTGGACCAGGAATTTGCGAACTGAGTGGTTCGTTATTCTCTTGTGCTTGAGAAAGCCGGAGTCTTTTGCCATGGCCTTCAGCATCTGACCTAACTTGTTGACACCCAATTGTTGACGCAAGAATCACCGGGATGCAGTGTCATTTGTGCGTATTGCCAGGTAGAAAAGATGCTTTGAAGAAAAATCAGATGGATGCATATCCGAGTACAGCTTGTAAATAAACACAGGATTTCTTGGTCCAGACGATTGTTTTCTACGGTCAAAGGGGAGCAACTCGCACTGACTTCTTCAAAGGGGAGCAACAACAACAGAACCTATTTGCATAGTGTTAAATTTACCTAATACTTGAGGTTTTAATAAAAATAAATGACAAAAAAACACGTTTTTTTGCTACTTTCCTTTGTTTTAAGGTCATTAAGATTGACAAACATTTGAGATTGGTTTTATTATTGATGTACTTGGCAAACACAGGTGACGAGGTGCGTGGAAAAAAGTAGTCCCGGTTCGGCAGTTGATGACGTCATTTCGTGCCATTGATTATAGCCTTGCCGTTGATTATAGATGAAATTTAATAAACGGGGCTTTAATCAACCGATTTCGCTGTAAAAGTGGGATAAATATTAAATTCGCCAATTACAGACGACGAAATAAAAACAAGTATCAGTAAGCTTAAACGTGGAAAATCTCCAGGTAAAGACGGGATCGGGGCGGAATTTTACATAAATACTAAACACGTTATAACTCCTATTTTAAATGTACTTTTCAATAAGATTTTATCTTCCGGCAGCTTTCCTGATGCTTGGAGTGAAAGTATTATTGTACCTTTATATAAATCGGGTTCGCGAAGTGATCCTTCAAATTATCGAGGTATATCTTTAGTTGACGTTATGTACAAAATATGTGCAGGCATCATTAATAATAGATTAACCAGGTTTGCAAATGAATTAGATTTAATTGATGAGGCGCAAGCTGGGTTTAGAGCAGGATATTCGGTTACCGATAAAATATTTATTTTACAGAGCTTGGTGTTAAAATATATTGCTAAGCCTGGGGGTAGATTCTATGTGTTATATGTGGATTTTTTAAAGGCGTTCGATTCCTTGGTGCATCATAAACTGTTCACATGCTTTATGCGTAAAGGAATCCAGGGAAACGTACTTAAAGTATTGACCTCAATGTATTCTAAACTTCAAAGTTATGTACGCACGAGTCCCGGTGCTATTTCGAGCCCGTTTACTTGTAATATCGGCACTAGACAGGGCGACTTGTGCTCGCCGATTATTTTTATTTTATATATAAATGATCTGTGTTCATTTATTCGACAAAAGTGTGATACTGGAATATTTGTAACAAACGATATCCCTGACATATTTTGTATACTTTTTGCTGATGATATTGCAAATTGTGCAGATACTGCTGTAAATCTTCAGTGGCAGATAAATGCTATTTCAGAATTTTGTACCTTAACAAGCATGAATTTAAATCTTAAAAAAACTGAGGTTATGGTATTTAGAAATGGGGGTCCATTACGTCACTATGAAAGATGGTATTTCAATAATTTTCCAATAAATATAACGTCCGTTTATAAATATATGGGCATCCTATATACCCCAAAGTTATGCTGGTCGGCTGCAAAAACTAAAATAGCCGCGCAGGGGCGAAAAGCATTATTTGCAATTAAAGAATACCAAATTCCGTTCGGATATTTCTGCTGTACAGAGTTCTTTAAATTATTTGATGCCATGGTAACACCCATAATCACATTCGGTTCAGAAATCTGTGGATTCACATATAGTGATTCAATAGAGCGTGCACAAATTGAAGCTTGCAAGTACTTACTGGGCGTAAAAACTACGGTCAATAACTGTGTTGCTTTAGGAGAATGTGGTCGTTTACCAATGTACGTCATTTATCACTCAAAATGTATAAAATACTGGTGTAAACTTCTCCAGATGCCTGATAAAAGATATCCAAAAAACTGTTATAAAATGTTAAAGTCATTAGATGATATTGGAAGGCGAAATTGGGCTACGGATGTAAAGGACCTTCTTTTTAAATATGGGTTCGGCTTTATTTGGCTCTCACAGGATGTTGGTGATATTGATTTATTCATGCTCCGTTTTAAACAACGCCTTACTGATTGTGCAACTCAAACCTGGCACGAAAATATAAATGACTCAAGATGCGATGCTTACAGTCAATTTAAAAGTTTATTAAACACGGAACGATATTTAGACAAAACAATGCCATTTCATTGCAGACAAGCGTTAGCGAGATTTCGTTGTTCAAACCATAGGTTTCAAAAAGAGTTAGGTAGACAATTAGGAATACCAAGAAATCTTAGAATATGTGCACATTGTCAATTAGAAAATGAATCTGTAAAAACAGAGGATGAATATCATGTATTTTTTGAATGCTCTAAATATGCTGACATTATGCAAATCTATTTGTATTATTGGTATCATGGCAGGCAAACTGTTTCAAATTTCTTTGATCTGTTAAGAAATGAAAATGAGTTTGTTATAAAAAAAATAGCCTTTTATATTACCATTTAATACGTTCTTCATATGGAACGTAATACTTGTAGTGGAAGTATGTTTGTTCGTATTTGTTTTTTTGTTTGTTTTCTCCATTCAATGATATTGTATATATATGTGTATATGTATATATATAGGTAGGGACAACTCTCTGTATTATCTGTATATATATATTTTGTAAACATGATGTATTATGGGCCAGAGGCCTTTGTTTACAATAAACTTACTTACTTGATAATTATTTTCACAAGCGATAATTTGATTTCAACGACTTGTCAATATGTTATGTGCTTGTTGTGCTGAAAATTGATTTTTCTCATAACCACCGATCATATTAGGCGTCAGAATGAAATTTAAAGGGGAATTATAAAATTCATGAAATAAGCAATGTGTGAATTTAATTTTGTATTTCAGTTCGAGCTACAGTTATGCCTGATATTACTCAGATTGCTGCTGTGCATTTGAAGACGGGTTTTAAGTTCTGGACATATGTGACAACAGTGCCAATTTCCTCCGAAGCTCAGAAAGTGATTGGCATCTCTGTTGATGATCATGGCATAAAGCGTGTAAATGGTGGAAGTCTTGATAGTGTATCAATTAAATTTTCTCTACATGATTGTATGATGTGGCTTGCAAAGTTTCCCAGAGCCATTTTTGTTGCTCATAATGGGCGCAGGTTTGATTTTCCGGTTTGGTTTAGTGCATTGCTAAACACACACTGTTTTGAAACGTTTTGTAATTGTGTAAGCAGTTTTGTTGACTCTTTGCCGGTTTTCAAAAATCTTTTCCTGGACAGTCAAACAAACAGGAAGATCTAGTGAACGTGTTCTCCAGGCAACCTGCAACGCCCACAGTGCTCCTGATGATGTTGAAGCACTGGGATCTTTGCTTAAAACATGTAAAATTACTGACAATATGGCCCACATCTTTACTGTTACTGCAATCCATAATTCAGTTTGTTTAAGTCATGAAAAGCCTTTAAGGCAAAGAACATTAGATTTTTAGACGTGCTGTTGCATAGAAGAACTCTAAAGCGACCAACAGTTGAAAACATTGCAGGATATGGACTGGCCTTGTGTCATTTAAAAGCCATATTTTCTAGTTCCGGAGATTATGACTTTAGGGATACTTTCATTGCTAAAAACAATGAGGAACTACTAAAAGTAACAAACGCAAAAAAATATTTTATCTGAAGTGGTCCCTATAATCGGT
Source organism: Dreissena polymorpha (assembly GCF_020536995.1). Taxonomy (NCBI): domain Eukaryota; kingdom Metazoa; phylum Mollusca; class Bivalvia; order Myida; family Dreissenidae; genus Dreissena; species Dreissena polymorpha. Next base: position 24,858,794 of record NC_068359.1, on the reverse strand, counting down.
CAGTTTTTCAGTGACGAAAAGTGACGGAACGAGATAATATGGCTTTCAAATGACACGCGGCCAGTCAAAATCACGCAATGGCTTTATATTGATACTAAATTATGTCCATCTAGTTTTCATAAATCTGGCTGTTTTTATTAAAATATAAATTGTATATTATTGTGCTACATGTTTAAAGAAACATGATAACTTATACATCTTTATGCTACGTAATATTGGGGCAACTTTGACATTTGACATTTTGTGGTGAACTGCGCCTGTATTCATATGTTGCCTTTTGACTTTAGGTGACCTTAAGATTGTATTATTAGCTCGGCTGTTTGGGGAGAAAACTCCGAGGTATTTTCATAGCCTCATCGTCGTCCGCTGTCCGACGTCCGCCGTCGTTCTAAAACCTTTACATTGGCTCTAAAATTAAAGTGCTTTCATAAAAACTTTGAAACTACATATGTACATGCACCTTGATGAGTTCTACACGCCACATCCATTTTTGATCAGTAAGTCAAAGGTTAAGGTCACTGTGAACTCTTAAAAAATATTCTGACAAGCTTTCGCAGCCGAGCGTGGCACCCGTCATGCGGTGCTCTTGTTAATGTATTATTATAGGTCACTGTGACCTCTAATATAAAACTGTAACTTTTCCTCTAACATCACAGTGCTTCCACCTACAACTTTGAAACTTTCTGTATTTACATGCACCTTCATGAGTTTTACACGCCAATCCCATTTTTGGCTCACTGGGTCAAAGGTCAAGGTCACTGTGACCTCTAATATAAAACTTAAACTATGCCTCTAACATCATAGAGCTTCCACCTACAACTTTGAAATTTCATATGTACATGCACTTTGATGAGTTCTAAACAAAACGCCCAACCGAATCAAGGGGTAGGTGTATTCAACAAAGTATAAAAAGTTTACCGGCTGGTAAAAAGGTTTAAAATTTTGCAATTAGTTGTGTTATAGTGTTTCTGGAGAAGTATCCATTAGGCTCCCACTACCTTAATATCTTAGTTAGAAGGTGATTTTTCAAGCTGTTCCGTAGTGTAGTGGTTACACGCTCGCTTCACATGTGAGAGGTCCAAGGTTCGATCTCCAGTAGAATCAAAATATTTTATTTGTGTTCTATGTTAACTTTTTGTTTTGATGTAGACATTTTAGTTTAAATAAATATGTTGTTTTATTGTAAGCATATTTTGTTTTTATTATGCCCATGAAATATATGTAAGAGAGGGTGGGGGTGGGGGGTTCGTAAACACATTAAAACCTTCTTAGTTCCACTATCCTAGCAACCACCTAGTTGCTAATAAAGGCGCTATAGAGCGCGGAGCGCGAAACGTTTTATTAATTGTAATAATGAGTATTGATAAAGGAAGCAGCCGCTTATCAATTAGGAGCACCATCTCAGCACCCCAGTCTCATTACTATCAAGTCCTCCTACAGGTTTTTTTAAGAACCACATATAAAAGGCCGCAGGCCTGAATTCGTATCTTGCCAGTGGTATGGACCCTTTGGTATGGACCTTTAACCCCGCTCACTATCCAGCGTTTAACTTCCGGATTTACATTTAAACCGATTATTAATAGCTTATTAATATCTTAGTTAGAAGGTGATTTTTCAAGCGGTTCCGTAGTGTAGTGATTACACGCTCGCCTCACATGTGGGAGGCCCAATGTCTGTGGTACTCTTTAAATTAGATTATCGTTAATTTACGATCGGTAATATATTTTTATTCTCGGCAAGAAAGTTTTAATTACACAGATCACTGATTCTTCTTTTATTGTTATTTCTGTAAAAATCCATAAACAATGCGTCAGATTTCAATGTTGGGTATATATCTATGGTACCGATTCAAAACGTCACTATAAAACATGTAAGACATTCTTTGAAACAATACAGTTTTTGATAAAACTTTGCAATTTGCCACATGGATTGTATCAGCAGTGATCTCCAAGACCTAGCAAACAGTCTTTCTGATAGAGCAAGAGCAAACGGGATGGAGGTCAACATAGAGAAGGGCTTCAAGTGCTTGGCAGCAAGTCTTTCCCAAAAATGGCAGCAGTACTGTTGAAGTCCTTATAAGAATAACTATGCCGACTGCAGCGATGTCCAGTAAGTAAGCAGGCAGTGGACAAGCACTCCTTTTGCTTCCACAGCAAATCCCTCGCAATCTCCATCCTACGAAACGGCTAAGAAACCTGAACGCTTAAAGCGCTCTCAGAGCGCAGGATAAAGACCTCTAAACACAAGTGTTTTTTCAAGACCTCCCGAGTCTCCTACATAGAGCACAAGACCAACCCCTCATTGCGACCGTCAAACGACGAAAGATGGTTTGGACACTCACCAACACGTAAATATAAATGGCAAGAGTTTAACTGTATTAAAATACAGATTAAATACATTGAAAAGTATTATAACAGTAAAACTAATAAATGTGTGCGTGTGTGTGTGTCAATACGACATGATAATACTATGATAATACTCTGCTAAATTATATCCAAATTCTTCTTCACAACAATAGCAAAATCATTTGAAAAGTTGATGGTTGTATACAGTGTTCAGCTGACTGGTGTCTGTCTTGATAAGCTAATTTCTTATGCAATCTCTGCAAGCACATTTATTTGGATATTGGAGCTTTAACAAAAGGAAAATAACTGTTTTTGCATATGGGCTGTGCTCTGTGAAAAAGGGGTTTCATGCATATGCGTAAAGTGCCGTCCTAGATTAGCTTGTGCAGTCCGCACAGGCTAATCTGGAACGACACTTTCCACTTTTATGATATATTTCATTTAAAGAAAGTGTCTTCTTTGCAAAAATCAAGTTTTGGCGGAAATTACCGTCCCTGATGAGCCTGTGCGGACGACACTTTACGCACATACATTAAACCTTTGCCGTACCGTTTGGGTCAAAAGTACAAATACGCCAACAGCTAAAAATAGATATCACCGCTGTGACAAAATTGTTACCGTGGTGATATCTATTTTGTCACTGCGGTAACAATGTTGTCACAGCGGTGACAAATTATGACCTTTGGTATATTTTTATGCCTTCTGTTACATTTATTTGTTTGTTTCATGTTTCAACCAATCATTTTCCCCGTAACAAACCGAAGCTCATATATCAAAATGACATGTCAACCTTTATTTTGTTGTCGAGTGTGGTCTACAAATGTAACATTACTCATATTTAAAACAAAAAACAAAATAATTAATATATAGTTGATAAGTAAAGTTGATATAGATTTATTCGTAGTAAACAATAATTTTTAAGAGTTTTATAGAGTTCGCAAGCAGTTTGTTAAACTTATCGGTTTGAGTAAATAAATGGTTTTTAAATCGGACATTTTATTTGTTAAATTACACTTATTGGCATATCATCTGCTTTATCGCATTAGGTCATAAGGAATTTATTGTTAAACACTTGTGCTATTAATTCTGTATCGCTTGTTTAATGGTTCACTGCCTTCACGTTATACACGATTTTATGACACTTATCCGGCTGTAAAAACACGCAAAGACGTTGAGGCAACTGAAAATAAGATGGTTTCTGAAATGGTCACCTAGATTATTATTTTTTTATGAAGTTATAATTATATAAACATAAAGTGACAATACTTAAGTTACAACGAATAAAGCTTCAATTAAAATATTCGCCGATTTGCCGTTTTGCAAGACGTTATTTCATTGGTCAGTTTGGTTCACCTCTTATCAAGCTCTTTGGGTCAGACAAAGTATCACCCCCTTTTCACAGAGCGCGGCACATATTATATATATTTAAGAAAGAATATGTTTCAATTAGCGTTAGCTATCTAATAATGCTGATAAATTAAATCGCGAGTGCTAAAGGCGTCTATTTAACTCCTACAATGAAAATAAACCTTATTTCATGTTATAATCGTGATTCTAGAGAAACACTCTCATATAATGAGACCGAATGCATGCAATTAATTTGTAAAAGCTAGAGTGGGTGTAATAAAACTAATTAGTATGTGATCAGCAAAGGCTGAATGATCTTGGTCTTTGAATTAAAAAGAAAGATACCTTTTAGCAAAATATAAATAAAAAACCACAATAGTTGATGGTTTTCACTGAGAGTCGTCATATTAGTTGACACATCAGACACAGCTAACTTCCGGCACAGCTTTAAAGGGGCCTTTTCACGTTTTGGTAAATTGACCAAAAAATGTTTCAGAATCGCACATTTTTGTTGTAGTTATAATGTTTGTGAGGATACAGAAAAACTGAACATTTACCGTGCTCTGAATAATCATTATATGCATCTTTTGACGATTTAAAAACCAGAAAATTATAAAGCGTTACAATGCGAAACGATTGAATACTTTGGAGAGTTCTGTTGGTGTCGTTATATTTTAGGATACTACGAGGATTGCTTATATAAAGTTAAAAAAAAAACATGACTCATTGTATGAGCACGGGTGGTCTAAGCGATAGACTTTTACTCCAAGGGTCAGTGGTTCGAGCTCAGTTGAAGGTTACTTTTTTTTTCTTCCTTTAATTGTATTTGTGCTTTTTTTAGCTGTTTAGATCCAATGTTTACATTTATCAGTATAAGCATTTTATGACAAACTTCAAGGCATGCCAAAATTTGTGAGAAGGCCCCTTAAATGAGTATTATTGAACCTGACTTATCCTGTCCAATAATGTTTTCCTGTATATTCTGTAAGTAATTATCTATATTCTACAATGGCCTTCATTCTTTATATTTGCCGTATCTTCGGTTATAAACATATCATTAATTTACTTTACGGAGCGAGGCTTTCATGCGTATTTGCATCCATCAAACACAGAGTAGAAGCACGAATGTTAATTGAGAAGCTACACCTGGAAACATAATAAGTTTAATTGTGTTTTAAAAATCGCCATCTTTGCTTAGGACATTGGCTTCTTTTGCGTGTTACTGCGGTAGTAAGACACAATTACTAAGTATATGAAACAAGCAGGGAGAATCCCCTGAAAATAGCGTATTATATTTCTTTACTGTTCTATAGAAATGTACATTGTATACTCTTTTGATTGAGTGAAAATATAAGAAAAATCGAAATATTGTTTTATCAATTACATCGGTCTTCTAAAACATAAAATAAATAATGTTTTTGGCGTATGATCAAATATATATTTCACTCCTGGTTATCAAAAAATGAATCGTTACAAATAACTAGATATGCAACATTTAGCTTCTAAATTAAATTATTTCAATGGAAACCAATACAATTATTTTCACCAAGAAGTGATATCTTTTCTATTGTTTTAAAAACAATGTTTTAGTGTCTCGTTGGATACATGCCATTTCGAACAATGTCTATTTTCGCGATGTACTTTCGATTTCACATCGCGAAAATGTATTACATTATATACTGAAAATATGAACTTTTTTCAAGTAATGTAATATACCAGTCGTGATATTTTAATTAATATAAACTAATAATTGTTAAAAAATACGGTATTTTACAACTTTCCTTTTTTTCGTCAATCTGGTTGACGGTCCCTTTAAATTTATACTCCAAAAGAAACGCACTTTTGAGCCTCGTTTTGAGAAAACCAGGCTTAATGCGTAAAGAGTCGTCCCTGATTTGCCTGTGTTGTCAGCACAGGCTAATCATTGACGACATTCTCCGCTTTTCATGTTTGTTTGATGTTTTCCATTTTAACGAAGTTTCTTTTTACCAAAAATAATGTGCGGACTGCACAGGCTCATATAGGACGACACATGCAGGACTGCACAGGCTCATATAGGACGACACATGCACGGACTGCACAGGCTCATATAGGACGACACATGCACGGACTGCACAGGCTCATATAGGACGACACATGCACGGACTGCACAGGCTCATGTAGGACGACACATGCAGGACTGCACAGGCTCATATAGGACGACACATGCACGGACTGCACAGGCTCATATAGGACGACACATGCACGGGCTGCACAGGCTCATATAGGACGACATATGCACGGACTGCACAGGCTCATATAGGACGACACATGGCGGACTGCACAGGCTTATATAGGACGACACATGCAGGACTGCACAGGCTCATATAGGACGACACATGCACGGACTGCACAGGCTCATATAGGACGACACATGCACGGACTGCACAGGCTCATATAGGACGACACATGCACGGACTGCACAGGCTCATGTAGGACGACACATGCACGGACTACACAGGCTCATATAGGACGACACATGCAGGACTGTACAGGCTCATATAGGACGACACATGCACGGACTGCACAGGCTCATATAGGACGACACATGCACGGACTGCACAGGCTCATATAGGACGACACATGCAGGACTGCACAGGCTCATATAGGACGACACATGCATTAAACCCCGTTTTCTCAGAGCGAGGCTCATGTTTCTAATTATGACGTACAAAACACACAGTTGTGTAGTTTTCATCACAAAACAATCAATTGAGATTTTCGGGCTTGACGTCATTTTAATAGCAATCTAATTAAAACTGAGCACTATAAAAGTATTGATATAAGAAAGTAAATTAATAGTATACATTTAAGTATTTATACATAGAGGATATTTGTAGATTCGGTGGATTATCGATTTTAATTCACGAGTGAATTAAAACCGCTATTCCACTGAATCCAACAAATATTCTGTTTATTTTATGCTTTTTTACACACTTTATATAAATTGTTAAGGAGTTTAACTAAAGATAGTCGCTGGGATAATGACGTCATTTCGTAAAAAAATGACGTCATTTAACAGTAAACAGTGACAATTATCGATAATTTTCACGGTTAATTTTAGCTGTTTGAAACAATGAAATTATCAGTTTTAATTCAATGATATTTCTCTATAAACCACCAGAAAGCATTAAATAAATAGAGGATATTTGTTGGATTCGGTGGATTATCGATTTTAATTCACGAGTGATCATAGAAAATAATATTTTCACGAGTAGAGTAGCCACGAATGAAAATATATATTTTCTATGATCACTCGTGAATTGAAATTGATAATCCACCGAATCCAACACATTTTCTTTTTTGTTTTATGTATTTTTTTTCACATTTTTAATACATTGTTAAAGAGTTAAACTAATGAATTTCGCTGGGATAATGACGTCATTTCGTAAAAAAGACGTCATTTCACAGTAAACAGTAAAAATTCACTGATATTTCTCTATAAACCACACTTCCGCATAAAATAAAACATCTTAATTTATAATCAAAACCAATTACAATTACACTATTGGTTGCATTATTAATATTTTTCATATGTAGCACGTATATGCATGCTATATAAGCTTGCTTACATTTAACGCTAGGCGGGTTCGTTATCCCGCCGCCTCCCATGAAATCGCTCGTGTTCACCCGGATGGTCGCGTGTGTCAACTGGCGCGCTATGACGTCACCGAACAATTCATACATATTCACACCGATAGTAACATCTGGAAACGACTTAATGACTTGCTTGAATTCGCTGCTTATCACGGGCACCACGTCGCCGAACACAAGAGATACCGTTGACTGCATTTCTGCATCGATTCGGTTTCGGTCGTAGCTGAAAAATAAATCAGCATTTTGAGCGGCCAAAACCGAATCGGTGCAGAAAGACTCTGCGATTCTTGTTTGCTTATTAAGTTACAAAATACTCCCCTCCCAAAAAAGTGTGTGTGGGGGGGAGGGGGGGTGGGGGTAGGCTAACAGCTTAAAATCAACATTTCGTAGCACTTGAATTTCCTCGACGCAGAAATTAAATTTTTCCAACGGAATATTAGTCTCCCAGTGTACCGTTTCATAGAATTTAAACGTTTCAATTAAGAAAATTATCCTTTTGTTGATTGAAGTTTATTCTACGAAGAATTTAAAGTAAACAAAGAAATAACGACAAAGTTTGTATGAGACAACTGTTAACGGATTTGCATTCAAAGTTTTTAAAGACTCAAAAGAGACATATGCCAAAGAAATATGCTCTACACAGAATACAAATGTCGTTTTTCTCACCGCAAATTAGTTAACCATGTATAACGATGTAATCAGAGGTATTAAAAGGTACGTTGGAAACAGCAATATATAAAATATAATTTAATAAAGAATATTTGTTTTCCTAAGTAGAAATATACAATTATCAATAACGACGTGAAGACAACTATCTCTTACGACGGTATTGAGTATAAATATAAGGACGATTTTGAAATAAAGGTAATATGCGAAATGGGGAGAATATTTAAACCGCAAAGGTGCTCGTGTTTAGTCTGACGTTTTATCGTTATGCATCTATCAGTGTATGTTGAAGATAGTGGGTCCCTTGCGTCTGTTTCCGCTAATAAACAATGAACAAAGTCATACTAGCTTAGGGTACTTTTATTCAGAGTGTTTAAACGCATAGAGATAAAATGAGACGCGTTCTGAGAAATCTGGGCTTAATGCATGTGCGTAAAGCGTCGTCCCAGATTAGCCTGTACAGTCCGCACAGGCTTATCAAGGACGACACTTTCCGCTGTTATGGTTATTTAAGTTTAAAGGAAGTCTCTTCTACACAAAAATCCAGTTAAGGCGAAAAGTGTCGTGCTTGATTAGTGTCGGACTGCACAGGTTAATTTGGGACGACACTTTACGCACATGCATTCTGCCCGGTTTTCTCCGAACACGACTCAAATTATCAATAAAAAAAACAGATTACACTTAATTAAAACCAAAAAGCTCTTGATTACACACACAAACAAACATTCGATAGCACTAAACGGCGAAACAATTGGATGTAAGAAATACTACCAGGAAAAAAGAAAAAGCAGATATCAATTATATAACGAATATACATAGTGCAACACAAAATAAATAATCAATTCAAAATACATTGTTAAAAAAGAAGTCGGAAGTATCAAAGTGTAACGTTAACTATTCACTACAGTAAACCGAATACGATATTAATCATATTACAAAAATGTTGGATATTCCTTCTTACACAAAAATGAAGCAAAGATTCAGCTTTATCTTCTCTCGTGACATTAACCCATTTATGCCTAGCGTCTAGAAAAAAAGGCCTTGGCAAACAGCATGATGCGGCGTCTCATCAGGGTCTGCGCTGTTTGCTTAAAGGAATTTATGTAAGAAATATTCTAAATATAGAAATAAATCTACAAGACATCCCTAATTTTGGAAATAAATTGATCCAATTTAGAAGGATGGGAGAGTCCACTAGGCATAAATGGGTTAAGTAGATGTTGCGGAATGTTCTTTCTAGCCACGGAAAGGCGTTTAGGTCATGAAGACATCTTGCACTAACGGGCTGGCGTTTTCCGGTCGAAATTTTATTTTCGGTATTCGGAAATCAGCTACAGAAAGGACGACGGTGTTTCCAAACATTAGACGACTCACATGTTCTTTCTGATCTTACTTATCCTATCGACGAAGGGAACCGCGTTTTGTTGCGTAACCACCTCGTTTAAACGCATGATGACCTTCACATAGGGCTTCGTTCCGTTCATGCGGGAAACAAAACATACACAACGGCTTTATATAATGCCGAAACAATTCATCAGATTGTTCATCATATATTACCCTGCCAGAAAAATCACCACCCACTATGGAATCAGAGACGTAGATAACAGAGATAAGCAGCTCGCCAAATATCGGCAAATTCTCGCACGTCGCGGGTTTCGGCAAGATAAGCGCTCAACTGTTTGTCGGTTGCCACGGTAGTTAACACGCTTATCAACATTTCTGAAACTGGCTTTCGCGTTTCAGTCTGTGCGATTTGAAACAAATAAACTGTTATGTATTATTAAAATAAGAATGTATGCGGTATTATCACAGAATTGTAATGTGACAATTAAAATAAATCACATGCCGCATTGTTGTATTTAGCGATTTAATTCGCCTCCAGTTTGAAAAAAACCCTGAGTACCGGTATTTAAAAATGGCCTTTGAAATACGATAAATTCAAATAAAGAAGCGATCAGAATCTTACGACACACAATAACAATTGGTTGTTTTAATTAGATTTTTGTTTTTTTATTTTAATTGCAGTGTTTGAATTTGATAAATCCGAATGCCATTTACCTGTAGTAAAATTTTAATTAAGCTCTGAAGAAATTTGTCTTCTTATTGAGAGCATCTATTCTTGGTCTGCTCTAATCGACTGTTTGTGTTCATTGTTCTCTTTAATTAACGCTTAATTCAATGCACGATTTTACCAATTATAACATTACCACATGGAGTATATGTATAGAACTCTTCAGACCCGTATACTCTGCCATTCTCCGATATAAACACCATGTCTTAGACGGATTTTGTGTCATGGGATGACCCGGATTTAAATCTGGATTTACTTCTAGGTATACCGATTATGATGAACATTGTGGTAGTGAATTTGTTCAGGACATTACTCAGTCAGTTGTGTATGAGTGCCCAGATTGCAAAAGTTAATGAAAAGAACATATTATGGATTCTGTGTTTTGTAAAAAAACATCATCTAAACTTGAAAAGTATGTCCTCTCATGTACATTACGATTAAGTGTGTCCCGGCTTCTACAGAGGAGCCTATGCAACCATTTATGTGATACAGTCTCTTCATAAACCTCTGTAACTAGTAACAATTTTGTCTGTGCAATAAAAGAATGCATGAACATAGTTTTTACAGTTTAATGATATTTCATCAAAACTTCATAATTCATAAACAAATATCAATACACCTGGCATAACAAAAATTAAGCAATTTATCAATCATAACACATATTAAGCAAGTTGTTGATATTACAAATAACAAATTGGAAGAAAACGGCTAATATTCTGCAGTTATGCAGGCAACAAGCATGTAAGCATAAGAGCCATTATCGTATGAGGCAGGGTATTAATGTTTCAGAAGAAAAATCATAATCACATAAGAATTTTTCATCATTGAAATTGGACTATAAATCTGACTAAGAGTGTTGACATGTTTTTACCATAGCCATATAAGGAAAAATGCTCCGCTGCCTGGCCATGTTTTTAAACCGACCGGAACCATTTTCAAACTTGTCCGAGATATCATTGGGGCACATTGTTTCACCAATTTTCATGAAGACGGGACAATAAATGTGGCTTCTAGGGTGTTAAAAAGGTTTTTTTAATAGCCATATATAGCCATATAAAGAACTGGTGCCAATGTTTGATCTGAATGTAAACAGAGCATTTCCAGGTCTCTTGCGTGCATATGGACAATATATTGCTTTGGATCACTTCCTTTAGTATGTAACACTCAACCCTGATAGGCAAAGTGATCTCAACTTGGCAGACTCCAACGGCAGCTGAGCCTGGTTCGGTTGTTGACGATGACAAACCACACTTAGTTGGCTAGCTTTGTCTTCATACAATGCGATGTTGAGAGAAGTACCGTCCTCAGTTCTCAGTTATGGATTCATCCTCATCGAGCAGGAGACGATCGACTAGTGCTGTTCGGGATGATTCATCAAGTAAATGTCGAGATCACTTTTGCACCCCATCACTCAGTCGCTCCCTCCTGGGCATGGCCAAACTGTAAATACCAATGAGCATGGCAGATGAGCATCAAATCATATGATACTTATTATATGCTATTCTAAATTTAGATGAAAAATATAAATGCCTCATGAAATTTATTAAGAAGGCATATAAACATGCATTTTATAATGTTTCCTCCTGATAAATTCATGAATACATTCATTGTCATATTTCAGCAAATGAACACAGAAAGACAATAAACAACCAATCCACCATTTACACCACACAATACCTGGTAATAAGTCAAAATTTTGTCTTATTACCAGGTATTGTGTGGTATTAAATATTACCTGAGCTAAGACACATTATTAAATTACCTTACTATATTATAAATTGATCAACAAGAACCATTAGGATTAATATTAAATTCTTATATTAATAATTACACGGCTAAATTTATAAATTAAATCATATATTAAATGATTAATGAATTAAAACCTTCCTCAACTTATAAAACATAAGCACTTTTTAATTATGCTCATTCATCAACGGTTTAAATTACACAAAATAAACAAACTATTATTTATACTTATTTACACAAAGTAATATTGCGAATGAGTATGATGTCTAATTATACATGATTAAAATAAAAAGTTGATTAAATTTGGGAGGGCTAATGATATGATCCATAAAACATGCTGTCAACATATCTGGCACCATACTGTCTCTGCCATAATAAATTTGAGATCTACTGATAATGCATATTTCACCCATATAGCCATACACTAGATGACTGAATTGACAGTTCTGTATGGATTGGAATATTACATAACATAAGTAACTGTGTCAATTTGACATCTGCCTTGAAAGGTTTTTATGGATATTTGGGAAAGCTAAGAAAGGAATAAAGGAATCCCTAACTGTGTGCACTTAAATTCAATCAAGATAATTTAATTACAGAGATATGCCAAGTTTTATTGTTTTTGAAATCAATAATAATGAGGAATTTAACCATATTCATATTATAATTAAATTTCTTTATTGTAATTAATATCCACAGGTTGAAATTGAGCTTTTATTCTATTCAATAATAGCCTTAAACTTTGTCAACTGTCATCAGAATGCTTGAAATCAAAATTTTCCCATAATCTTTCTCCTCGAATTGCCAGCATGAGTCCATTTCTTTGTAACAAATTATTTTTTTATTCCATTTTGAAAATTTTCAATCATATTGGGATATAATTATGTTAAAATAAAAAGCAAGTTTTACAGTCTTTAAGCATGGTTGCAGAAAATCAAAAAGGCTGAATGAAAATGACTGAAAAACTGGGTCAAATAAAAAGTGCACAATTCCATTATTAAAAGGAATATCAAAATGAAAATATGGGCAACCATAAAACTAAATCTGCACTGAAAAATAATTTAAGTTTATGTTACAGGCCATTATGTGTTAAGTTTTAGTGATTACAACTATGAAGGAGTTGAATGGAATTTTTTTATGGATTAAAACATGCATCTGCAAAATGGGGTGTATAAAATATGGTGTAACTTTCTTAAGCAAAGGAATATCACTATGAAACTGTGGAGCTAAATAAAGAACAATCAGCACTGTAGAAAAATATTAGTTGGAGGACAATGTGACAATGTGACGTGCTTTTTTAGCTGGCTTGTTTTTTGCTGATAACTCAGTTAAAATATTGAACTAAAAAGTGACTTTGGTATCAGATTGAAGAGGAATACTTCTGTTATACAGTGATTATAAAAATGATATAAAACAATAAATCAGGAATAAGATATTGATGTGAAAAGACAAATTTCTTTGTCTATTGGAAAATAGTAATTGATATTTACCAGAGTCGAATAGTGCAAAAGGATTAAATCAGCAGTGGGTATAACAACTATAGGATTACAGATCAGCTCTGTTATCACAGCAAGGATTGTAAGTGACTGAACAAAGCTACAAGCTTTAAAGCTGTTATATCTCCACCACAGTTGACTTGCAAATTACTTCATGAGTGAAAAAGAAAAAGATCCTACAAAAGGGTTGAAAAGGGGCCAACCACCTGGGAAAATGCCCGCAAAAGGTGAAGATAGACCGAAACGCACCAACTCAGAAGTCAGTAATGACAGTCTGAATGATGGCTCAATCAAGCAACAACTCGAGTCCATGGAGCAGGCTCTGAAATTTCTTACAAATGAAATGAAATCTATTTTAAAAAGAGAAGAAATCGAAAGCCTGATTACTAACACCCTGTCCTCCATCCTTTCTGAGTCAGAAAAGCGCAATGAAGGACGCTTAGCTCAATTGAAAAATGACCTAGCCAAAGAAATGGAAGAAACGCTACAGCAAACTGTTCGTAAACAAGTAGACGAAAAAGTAAAAGACCTGACTGAATACATCAAGGGTCTAGAGTTTGAAAACGAAACTCTCAAGGAAACCATTTCCTCTATAAAAACCTATCATAAACAAAGCATTGAAAACATAACAACACAAGTAAATGAAAATGCACAAAAATGCCATGATGCTATAAAGCGCTCAAATTACAACGAGCAGTACTCACGTAAAAATAATGTAAAAATAATGGATATTAAAGAAGATGACAAAGAATCAATTCCAAACCTAACTTCAAAAGTAATAGGTCTACTGCAAGATAAAGGAGTCGAGCTTCAAAATGAACAAATAATGGCAATTCATATAATTCCAAGTAAGAAAGGACAAATCAGACCTGTGCTTCTGAAGCTGAAGTCTAACAACGACAAAACAATCATAATGCGGAAGAGGAAGGAAATGAAGGCAGCAGGTCACAGACTAGTCGACGATGTCACTGCTCTCAACAGTGCTTTGATGAATAGACTGTCCCTACACCCAGCCATTGAGACTACTTGGTTTTTCAACGGCTCCGTGTTTGCGCAAACCAAGAATCAAGAGCGCATAAAGTTCGATATCCACGACAATATCAACAGTGTCATAAGTGACTACCGTGCAAATCGTTCAAAATGAACAATAACTGCATTTAAATAGTGTGGACCTTGAAGGATGTTTGTGAGTAAGAATATACTTTTTATCCCACAAATTATTTGTTAAGATTAACTGTATCATTTAGGGCTTACACTTAACAACATTGTCAAATAACTGTTTTTTAAACGCTGATAACAATTGTCGAAACCTAAGTAAATTTTGTATTGTCTTGCTAAAACATTTACATGTAAATGAATAAACAGATTTTAAACTGCATGACTTCTTGATTGCAGTATCATCCCATAAATTGTGTATTAAGACCAACTGTAGAATTTAGGGAGTATCATTAAAATACTGTCAAATAACACTTTCTTCAGCTGAGAACTATTGTTGAAACATAACCAAGTCTTTTTATATCATTTAAATATTTTCAAATAACACTTTTTGCAGCTGAGAACTATTGTCGAAACGTAATTTAATCTTTTTTATATTAAAAAAAAATGTTCAACTGCATAAACAGCTTTAAATTGCATGGTTAGAGATTGCAGTTCAAATCTATTTTTGGAAAAGGTTTTTCCGATATACTGGTCACACTCCAAAAGGCAATAGCTCAACATATGCAGACAGTTTACTTGTCAGAACAGGTTTTTCCCTACAACTGATCTATGTATCCAATGCAGCTACTGTACGCATGTAAATTTGTATATTGTAACTTGTTTGAATGTTTACACAAGTATGTGCTTAATTAAATAGCAAGGCTAAACACTTTACTTGTAAATGAATAACATATAATCACTGAACAAATCATGTTGAGAATGTATATGCTGTTTTCACAAAAAAGGAACATGTAATAATTTTTTTTTTAACTTTTGCAATGCATTTGCGTAATTTGACAGTTAACTTGGGAAATTTGAATAATGTGTAAGATCACCAGGTAATTCAGTACATATTTTTTGCATCAATTCCTTTAACTAACATAGAATGTTTTGAGAATATTGTACAGTTCACAATACATTTATATATGTAAAAACAACATGCAATACAATTCCTTTTTATTGTTTCAAAGATTTCAGTTAAAAGAGAATATTTTTTAGCAGATTTTTGCAATGCCCAAGAGCTTACACGTTAGTGTGTGTGTGTTTGATTTTCAACTTTTAAAACTGAGTTTTTGGTAAAAAAACAGCATGCTATGCTAGTTCACTTGTTGTAAATGTTTCGTCCAATCACAGTTGTGGGCACATGTGTAATGAACACATTTTTTATATTTGATGTACATATTTTGTACATTAAGATCAAAGCAAACTGTAATTTTTTAAATGTATTGGTAATTGGGTTTCTTCCGTATGATGTACCAAAAGAAAACTCTAAACTTTAAAATCAATACCAATGGTTAACTTTAGGATTCTATCTTACAACTGCCGTGGCCTTAATGACTTTAAAAAACGAAATGATGTATTTAATTATTTGAAGAACCTAAATGCAAATGCATATTGTTTGCAAGATTGTCACTTTACACCATCAATAGAAAAACAGGTTTCTATGCAGTGGGATGGGGAATGTTATTTCAGTCATGGTACTTCCAACTCTAGAGGGGTTTGCATTTTGTTTAAAAAAAAAATGAGCAGTAACCATTCATGCCAATAGTAAAGATCCATCTGGAAATTACTTACTTTTAGATTTAACATTTGATACAAAAAGATTTACTCTATGTACTATATACGGACCCAATAATGATAAACCAAATTTTTATGATGAGCTCTTTTCTAAAATAGACATATTTGGAAACGACACTTATATCATATGTGGAGATTTTAATCTTGTACAAGATAATAAATTAGATTATTCCAATTATAAAAATCTGGATAACAACAAAAAGTCAAGAGAACTTTTATTTACAGTTATACAGATACTTTTAGATTAATCAATGGTGATGTTAACCAATACACATGGAGAAAGCCAAATACTCTTCAGCAAGCCAGACTAGATTTCTTCCTTGTCACAAGCAATCTCGTGCAACACATAAGACAATCTGAAATTAAAGCTAGCTACAAATCTGACCATTCAGTTATAACTTTAGATTTAAATCTCTGTGAAATAACGCATGGTAAAGGACTTTGGAAGTTCAATAATTCATTATTACATGATGAAGAATATCTAAAGACTATTAAATTAAAAATCGAAGAAATAAAAAAACAGTATTGCTTACCTGTTTATAACACTGAATTACCAAATACTATTGACGACAACGCGTTGCAGTTCACTATAAATGATCAGCTGTTTTTGGAAACTCTATTAATGGAAATAAGAGGCAAAACAATATCTTTTTCATCTTACAAGTCCAAACAGAGGTGGGATAGGGAATTTTTTCTTATAAAACAAATTGAAACACTAGAAAAAACTATTAACGAAACAAACATTGATGAGCTTAACTTATTGCAACAGGAACTCTCAAATATACGTGAAACAAAATTAAAGGGATCATTTATAAGGTCAAGAGCCAAATGGATAGATGAAGGTGAAAAACCAACAAAATATTTTTGTAATTTGGAAAAACAACATTCATCTAGTAAAACGATACCTTATATTATAAACAATGATGGCCAAAGTATATGTGATCAAAAAGAAATGTTAACTGAAGCTGCTAAATATTACAAGACTTTATACACAAAAACAGTAAAAAATGAAACTAATAGTAATTCTGACATATTTGATGAGCTAGAACAAATACAAAATGTTAAACTAAGTAATGATGAATCTCAATCATTAGAAGGCTTGCTGACAATGGAAGAAATCTCTGCTACACTAAAAAATATGAAAAATGATAAAAGCCCAGGCTCAGATGGCTTCACTACAGAGTTTTTCAAAATGTTCTGGAAGGATCTTAAATCTTTTATTCTTAGAAGTCTAAATTATGCTTTTATCTCAGGATCCTTGTCAATTACCCAAAAACAGGGAATCATCACATGCATACCAAAAGAAAACAAACCAAGACGATTCTTACAAAATCTTAGACCCTTAACACTTTTAAACGTTGTTTATAAGATAGCCTCAGGTACAATTGCAAATAGATTAAAAACCGTCCTAGATAAACTAATCGCCAAAGACCAAACTGGCTTTATAAAAGGAAGATATATAGGAGAAAACACAAGACTACTATATGATATTTTAAAATATACTGAGGATAATAAAATACCTGGACTTTTAATGACATTAGATTTTGAAAAGGCCTTCGATACACTCTCCTTCAATTTTATTGAAAAAACCTTAATACATTTTAATTTTGGTATTATGCTCAGAAGTTGGGTCCGTCTTTTCTTATATAACACCATGACGACTATTCAGATCAATGGATTTTTATCGGATTTCATAAGAATCGAAAGAGGGTGCCGTCAAGGTGACCCAATCAGCTCGTATATCTTCATTTTAAGCGCAGAAATCTTGGCTATTCTAATACGAAACACAAAAAACATTAAAGGCATAAAAATAGAAAATGTTGAGTACAAGATATCTCAATTTGCAGATGCCACCACCCTTTTGTTGGATGGCTCTGACATCTCTCTTAACACTGTTATGCAGTTATTACATAAATTTGCTCTAGAGTCTGGATTGAAAATAAACTGCGAAAAAACAAATCTGATATGGATAGGTTCTAAAAAATATAGCATACACTCAATTAAAACTAAGTACAAACTCCACTGGGGCACAACAAATGTTAAACTGTTAGGCATCATATTTGATTTAGATTTAGAAAAAATGATCGAGTTAAATTATCAAAATAAGATAGCTAGTTTAGAAAGTATAATACAATTTTGGAAAAGAAGAAATCTAACACCATTAGGGAAAATAACCATAGTAAAAACCTTGTTGCTTCCTCTTTTAACACACTTATGTATTGCTCTCCCTAGCCCAGGATCAAGTATATTGAAACAAATACAAAATTGTTTTAACAACTTCATATGGAATGGACCTATAAAAATAAAGCATAATATACTTATCCAATCTTATGAACATGGAGGTCTTAATATGATCGACGTTAGCTCATTTGAAGAAAGTATGAAGCTCACATGGATAAAGAAATTAGTAACATGTACTGGGAAATGTTTCCAACTTGTGTATTCACTATTCGATGTTAAAAAAATGATTAATATGGGAAATGCTTATATCGACAAAATTGTCAAAAAAATAACAAATTGTTTTTGGAAGGATGTGCTTATATATTATGGAATCTACATTAATAAAATCAAAATAAGTAAACCTGATGATATACTTGACATGCCACTTTTTTATAACAGCAACCTAAAGATTGGTTTTAATTGTATTTATGATACAAGTGTGTATGAACGTGGCATACGATATATAAGAGACATATTATGTACCACTGGAAAATTAAAGTCTAAGCAAGAAATTGAAAATTGTACAGGTAAACAAATCAATTTTTTATTTTACGAAGGTCTCAAAAGATCTGTAACAGAGTTCATTAAAAACTCAGGTTTTGAGTCTGTAAAAACAACAACCAGTAATGGACCTTTTCTTTCTTGTTATCTTAACTCTGTTGTTTTTACCCAGAAGCACAATAAGCAAGTATATGAAACTTTTATTTCAAATACTGAAAAACCTACAAGTGAAACTAAATGGAATGGAGTATTTAGTAATATAAACTGGAAGTATGTGCATAGTTTTGTTTTTAAAATATCCAGAGATACTTATATACAATGGTTACATACTAGAATAATACATAGAATCTTAGGAACTAAATCTTTGCTATATAAAATGAAAATTGTTGATGATAATATATGCACATTTTGTAACAATCATGAGGAAACTTTAACTCATCTTTTCTGGAGCTGTGAGCACATCCAAACCATTGTTCAATATGTTAAAAATGTATTGAATATAAATAATGTCAATATGACAACACTCTCTTGCCAGGACATGCTTTTAGGAATCTGTACAGAAAAAATGAATCCTATCAATATATTGCTCCTTGAAATTAAAAGGTTTATTTTTATGTGTAAACGAACAAATACAATCCCAAATGTTCCAGGACTTAAGAGATCTCTACTATTATCATGGGAAATTCAAAAACAGACGACTCGCCAAAATAATATATTCCCAAATTGGTCAGTTGTAAGAATATTCGTTGAATGAACCCAAGCCAATATAATTGAAAGTTACAAAATATGTACTACTTAATATAAATTTAAAGCACACAGGTGTCACACCTTTTTTTTTCCATCTCTCTTATTTTTTATCATATTTGTATAATTGCAATGTTTTTCTTTATAAACCTACGAGATTGTTAAAAATGATATGTGTTATTTGTGCATATAATTTTATTATAATACAATGAATTATTGTGGTATGATTTTAACAATGTCTGTCTGAAAATATTAACCCATATTTGTGCTACTAACACATAATCTGTTGTACGGTATGGAGCAGGATGGCCTCGACCTGCACATACCTATGGACGAGGTAAATAAAGTCTCTGAAAAAAAAAAGAAAAAGTTATTATATGAAGCAATGCATCCTTTTTTAGCTTTGGTCACTCAAAATATATAGTGTTTTTTTGCGGAAAATCGAAACGTCTGTATGCAAATATCTGAAAAACAGGATAAATTTCATTTTTAAAAGAATGTCAAAATGGAAATTTGGGCGGACATAAAACTCAATTGGCATTCTTAAATGATACCATATTTAATGCGATCCATAGTTTATATTTGACGTTTTGGTCGCTGCAACTATGAAGAGTTTGGATTGAAACAATTTTTGGCTTAAAGAAGTCACCTGCAAAGTGGGGTAAATAAAATATGTTGTAATTTTCTTATGCAAAAGAATATAACACTGAAAATGTGGGACTATATAATTTACCATTAGCATTCTTTGAAAATATAAGTAATGATATGATGAAATGAACCCTTTGTTAACTTTGGTCACTCAAAATTTGCAGGTTTTTTGCGGAAAATCAAAACGAATGAATGCAAATATCTGAAAAACAGGACAAATGAAAACTTGGATAATTTTATTATTGAAAGGAATATCAAAATATGGGCAGCCTTAAAACTCAGTATGCACTTCAAAATGATACCATTGATGGTATAATCCATAGAACATGTTGTCAGTTTTAGTCGCTAAAACTATGAAGAGCTTGGATTGAAACAATTTTTGGCTTTAAGCATGCACCGAAAAAATTGGGAATATGAAATTTGGTGTCAATATATTATGCAAAGGCATATCACAATGAAAATATGTGACTTAATAAATTACAAGTAGCACTTAAAAAAAATTAAGTTATGATATGATGCAATGCACCCTTTTTTAGTTTTGGTCATGCAAAATATGCAAGGTTTTTGCGGAAAATCCAAACGACTGAATGCAAATACCTGAAAAACAGGACAAATGAAAACTTGGATAATTTCATTATTTAAAAGAATATCTAAATGAAAATAAGGGCAGCCTTAAAACTCAGTCTGCACTTTAAAATGATACCATTGATGATATGATCCACAGAACATGTTGTCAGTTTTAGTCGTTAAAACTATGAAGAGTTTGGATTAAAACAATTTTTGGCTTATAGCATGCACCGACAAAATGGGGAAAATTTAATTTGGTGTCAATTTCTTATTCAAAGGCATATAACAATGAAAATATGTGACTTAATAAATTACAATTAACACTTTAAAAAAATATAAGTAATGATATGATGCAATGCACCCTTTTTGAGCTTTGGTCACGCAAAATATGCAAGGTTTTCGCGGAAAATCAAAACGACTGAATGCAAATACCTGAAAAACAGGACAAATTAAAACTTAGATAATTTCATTATTGAAAGGAATATCAAAATGAAAATAAGGGCAGCCTTAAAACTCAGTCTGCACTTTAAAATGATACCATTGATGATATGATCCATAAAACACGTTGTCAGTTTTAGTCGTTAAAACTATGAAGAGTTTGGATTAAAACAATTTTTGGCTTATAGCATGCACCAACAAAATGGGGAAAATTTAATTTGGTGTCAATTTCTTATTCAATGCATGTTTTTTATGGAAAACCAAAATGGCTGAAATCAAGTATGTGAAAAATAGGGTAAAATTAAAACTTGCACAACTTTATTATTTAATGGAATATCACACTGAAAATATGGGCAGACATAAAACCCAATCAGCACTTTAAAATGAAACCATATATGATGTGATCCGTAGTTTATATTCCAAGTTTTATTCGCTAAAACTATGAGGAGTTAAAATAGAAAATCAAATGCATCGGCAAAATAGGGTAAATAAAATCTGGTGTAATTTTATTATCTAACAGAATATCACTATAAAAAGGTGTGAATTCATTAAACCGAATCAGTACTTTAATACAAAATTCAAATTTAATAATATTTAGGTCATATTTTCTTAGATAAATGTGTCACAAGTTTACTGCAATTAGAGCATAACGTGTGTTTACCGAGAATAGCGTAAAAATGCAGTAATGTTCGTAACGATTCTTACCGTAACCTCCAATGATGTCCCTTGTTTACTGAACTGGTCTGGTGAAAACATTATCCAGCAATTTAAAAATAACATATTCAGTCAATGTCAACAAAGAACTCGCTCTAAATTCGCTCTTTAGTTTGTAGCTTTTACCCGCTTCACAAACAAAATGGCGTCGTCTATATTTTTCTTCAAGTCTCGCGAAATCCCGTAACGGGTGAGAACTCGGCACGCTTTATTATATAAAATGGGTGACCTTCCAGTCTCTGTTATCTACGTCTCTGATGGAATCAACGCCGGACCTCTCGGTTCCAAATCAGGCAGACACTCTACCGTGTCACTATAAAAGCTAGCTCATGTAGCAAGACAGTACACGTTCTACCAATTCCAAACCCAGCTCCATATATAGTAATTTATTTACATGTAAACCTATTAAGCGTAAAACTGTATATTTAACACATTTTCAATATTTTACTTGTTGCATTGCTTATTTATATGTTGTGTTTTTTTAATATTAGCCCCGCACGAGTAATATAATTTTATCCTATTATTAATTGTTGCTTCTATTATAGTCTACATTTTATTCAATACACTCTTCTTATAAATGAAACTTTTTACATGTGTTTTACTTAAGTATATATCGGCAGTTTAAAAAATGGCTTCTTATAAATGTATTTACAAATAAAAATACAAAAGATAACGTACCCAAACGAAGAAAGGCCACACCCATTGTTTCTTGCGTAAGAAGGGATGCCACTGTCGAAATTGCTTAACCAGGGAGTCATCTTCAAAGAGATGATGCATATTGTTGGTGCTTTTAAAAAGGAAAGATTCAGTCTGCTTGCTTTAACAAAAATTAATATAGCTAAAAATAACTATAATGTTTACACCAATGACTTGGACATGTAATATATAATGAAGGTAGTCATTTTACGGCAAACTGTACGCAACACATATCTGTCACTAGAACACATTATAACAAATATGATTACAGATTTCAATGATAAGAGTCAGATACTAAACATACTATATAATCCATACAAACGCATTGAACAAAAAGCGCAAACCCTTTTTATAAAATAATCTAACTTATAAAACCGGGACCTGAATTTACAATTTTTAGACGTAAGTCTATGAATAATTTTTTTCTTTGAATTGGAATATTCAATAATTGCTTAGCATGTATACATTAACTGGATGTATTTTCTTTGTTCTAACTATGTTATTTTTTTCTTCAGTCTTAAAAGGAGTAGAAAACAGACCCTGATATCAATACACGACAGATAATACTGAAACCTTGAGTAAGATTGTTTGCAAATTATAAGTGTATTGCGAAGGCTAGCATACAAGGGTACATTACACCTGTACAATTACGCCTCGTTCTGCGAAAAATTGGGCTAAATATATGTACGTATAGTCTCATCTGGGATTAGATTGTGCAGTGCGCAAATGCCTAACTTTCCGTTTTCATGGATTTTTTGTCAATGATGTATCTTCTACACGAAAATTGAGTTTAGGCGGAAAGTTCCGTCCCTGATTAGCCTATGCGGACTGGACACGCTAATCTGAAACGACGCTTTACGCACATGCATTAAGATTTTTTTTTCTCGAACGGGGCCTAATTATGTTTCCTTATACGGAAACAAACAAGGCGCATACCCTGGAGCAGAAGGAGCTGGCAAGGGGTTGGAACTCCGGTGACTTTGGGACACTCAGGGCGGGGAGCATTGTGAAGTTCACGAGAGGCATGTCGAACGTCAAAGTAGAAACATACGGCAGTGTATGTGATCCAATTTACCGCCATAGCTCAGTCAATATAAAGTGTCCCCAAATAACATACATGAACTTAACCCATTACCACTTTGATACGTATGTTAACGCATTTGAAGTCCTTTAGAACGTTGCATTTAATTAAACGCTTTTCTTAATAGATCCAAGTTTAAAAGGTTTCAGTGCCAACCTTTGGATACTGATGAGCAGCAAACAGCATAAAATCTTAAAAGACTGCGAGTTACTCGCAAGCTGTTCTGTTTTATTCTGTTTGCACATAGCCATTTTCACTGAGCTTCTAAGTGAGAAAGGGTTAACTAATAAACACAAGCTCAACGCATTGGTGACCTATACAGGTCCACAATAACTTTCGACAAACCAAGTAATACGAATTTATGTTTTTTTTATATTTTGTTCTGATTTAATTGGACTGTCAACCGCGATTGACGAAAAATACAAGTTTTAAAATACCGTATTTTTTTTTAATTATTAGTTTATATTGATTAAAATATCACGACTTGCAAATTACATTACTTAAAAAAAGTTAATATTTTCAGTGTATTCGGTAATAAAATTTCGCGATGTGAAATCGAAAGTACATCGCGAAAATATTAGACCTAACGATATACACATTATAAATAACGCAAGTAGATTGATCATTTTATATATAAAATATACAATTCATTACGCATGCACAATTTGCATTCATGGGTTAACCACGTGACGATGATGATCAATCTACTTGCGTCATTTATAGTTAACTTGTAGTTACCTGGTAGACATACCCAGTAAAAAAAAAATACCGAATATACTGAAAATATGAAAACTTAACACCTTTTTTTTGAAGTAATGTAATATCCCAGTCGTGATATTTCAATCAATATAAACTAATAATTGTACAAAAATACGGTAATTTAGAACTTTTCTTTTTTCGTTAATCGCGGTTGACAGTCCCTTTAATTAGCCAGTCAAATGTCTGCGCGGATGCTGGTTGAACACATGAATTACTAGAAAACGAACGCAGACTCGAAATCGTTAAAAATGTTTTTTTTTTATAAATTAACAGTGCAGTTATGTACGTATACATCTTATTCTTATTCTTTTCTACGTTCATAGAAACATCAATGCGTCCCTTTGCAATTGTTTTTTAAACAGATTAAAAGAACACATTATTAATTGCAAAAGTATGCTTATAAATTAGCACATTGGGATGAACCAACTTAATGATATCATGTTACTGACATATTGTACGTCGACGTACATTTCTCTTTTCACCTAGTAGGTCTTATTGGCTTTTGACCCAAATGGTACGTCATAAATATTAGCCAATTCCTCGACAACATGGGTACCACGCATTCGGTCCCCGAGTTCAGTAAGTAATTGTCGACTAAAATACAAACATATTGTAAGTAATTGTCGACTAAAATATAAACATAGTGTACGTCGACGTACATTATTTTGTACGTCGACGTACAAAATGGTACGTCGACGTACATTTTTTACCGACCCTTGAGTGTTAGCCAATCAGAAGACGCATTACATCTGATCCGTTTGTTAAACATTCACTGCGGAATTGTAAACAAATGGCGGTCTCCATAATATAAATAGGTTCTGGAAAAACAACTGTTTGCTAACAATTATAGTCCAATAAACTAATGTCAGTCAAAGAGAACATGAGAAATTATTCTATATATCGGGCTCCTTTACTTATCGGTAATGTCATAGTGGGTTTCAATTGAAATAATGCTATATTTAACGAAATTCCCCTTCGTCCAAAAATTCCCTATCCGAAATCGTATACTCGAGTACTGTAAAGTCAGGTGTGTAGTAGGGACCTTCTATCATGACGAACGTTGCATAATGATCATACTTTGTAATTATTTTATAATTGTTTTATTATTTTCTGCAAAGGCTATCACAACAATACATTATCAGAACAAAAAAGGTGTGCATATTTTGGTTTTGACAAGTATCAGTATCAGCTAGATTTAATTGACAGTAATATATAACTGAACAGCTATATTTAAGTTGTAAATGATGTATACAAGATGCATGAATCAGTCTGCTAAATTAGCACACGCCCGATCACCTGTAGCAAGTAAAATTACTGCCGGACACATAAAAAAAATTCACTGTTGTCATCCTCTAGGCACGTAAATTACTGAAGCCAATCGATAGTTAGTAAAACAAAATTAAGTTTTTCTTTCTATTAGCATGCTTATTTATCAATTATGTGAACGAACTTGCTGGAAGTTGTGAAACAATGACATTCTATTTTTTCATCAACATGCATCTGCTTGTGCACTTTATCATTATTTTTCACAGATGCCTTTCAGTCACATTCGGTTGTTATTGACGTTTTCTCTAGAAATTAATAGAGTTGATGCTGTTTGAATCAATTATTTCATTCAAGTAATACGCTTCCGTTTTCGTTAATGTCAACAAATGTCAAATAGGCTATGCAGTTTCTAAGGTATGTTGATGGGGCTAAGCCCGGTAAAGCACTTCCAAGAAATTGATTTGCTAAGAAGTTGCTATCTTCAATATTGCAAAAGGTATTGCAAAAGTTTAACCAATGTTACAGTTTTCCTGAGAATTTTTGTCTTTTACCTTGACGGATGACATAGATCTTTCGCCACTCGAAATGTGCCGGTCCATGAGATACACATGCATGCCGAATATCAAGTTGCTATCTTCAATATTGCAACCCAAGGTAACAGTTTTCCAAAGACAGACAGACAGACAGGCCGAAAGCAATATACCCCGCATCATTTAAACCAGGGGCATAACAAGTTTGTGCTTATAAAAATATGTTGAGCATGTAAAAATTGTTTAAGTAACTGGCCCAACTGGCATGTATCTTTTCAAAGCAAATTTTAAAGACTGATGAATGCATGAAACTCTTACTTTTGTATTGAAACATCAGAAACTGCAACAAATTAAGACCACATAATTGATGAATTTACGGGTGTCAATCTTTTAATGTGTACCAACAAAATTACACTTCACCGATTTAATTTAAATTGGAATATTATTAGTGAATAGTAAAATAGTTTAAATCAAATATTCAAATATTTCCTTGGTGAAGTGTACATTTTAATATTTCATTGATGAAGTTTATATTTTTTGTGACGATCGAAAAGTTGGCATAACTTAATAAAATATGTGGACTCCATTTTTTTCCGTTTCTTGTTTTTAAATTAAAAAGTAACATTTTTATGCATTCATGCATCATTTTATAAGTTATTTTATAGCTGTCACATAGATTCAGATGAGTAAAGGAGAATACGGTCAAAACCCATCACGGACAAAAACCCTCCCTTTATTTTCATAGGGGGCGAAAAAAACCTCCCATGAAAAAACTGGGTAGGACAAAAACCCTCCCATGAAAAACCGGGGCGGACAAAAGCCCTCCCGCGATGTCAATTAAACACAGACAAATGTAATTGTTTCAAACAGTGTGCATTCATTAATCCTAAAAGATTTACCAGTACCCATTGTGTTGTGTGTATTTAGCTGTGTGGATTTTTTTGGGGGGAGGGTTTTTGTCCGGCCCCTATACAACTGATGGGATGGTTTTTGTCCAGAAGGTTTTTTGTCCGGCATTCGGGTAAGGGGCATGACCTTTTGGAAATGAACAAAAATGTAATTTGATATGTATACCATGAGATAAAAGTATTGTACTGGAACTTGGCACCAAATAAGGAGTCTGACAGTCAAAAGCGGTTATGTAAGGTACCCAACAGGGGTCATTTTCCTCATACACAGGTTTCATATTCGCAAATTTTCGTTTTAGTTACGATATTTGTGAGGAAACAGTAATACTGAACATTAACCATGGTCTAATATAGCCATTATATGCATCTTTTGACGTTTTAAAAACCTGAATAGTATAAAGCATTGCAATGCGAACCGATTGAATAATTTGGAGAGTTCTGTTGTTGTCGTTTAATTTTGGAGACTACGAAGATTGCTTATATAAAGTATAAAATACGTTTCTTATATTGGCAGGATGGCCGAGCGGTCTAATTCGTTTTTACTCCAGGACTCCGGGGGTCACTGGTTCGAGCCCTGCTGCTGGCTACATTTTTTTCCTTTCTTTATTTTTATTCTTGATTGTTTACTGGAGCTTTTTAGATCCAATGTTTATATTTATCAATATAAAACATTTAATGGCAAACTTCAAAACATGCCAAAATCTGTGAAAAGGCCCCTTTCATATACAATGTATTAAAGTATCAACATAGCCATGTATTTTTTACGTAAATTGACGAAACGTTAACTTTTGCGTTTAGAATAATTCAATAATGTACCTTTTATAGCATTGATGAACGCAAAAAGAGATCAACATGATATAAAATGTTGAGGCCTTAACTTAGTAACTTATGGCCATAACTAATTACTTGTTCCTACAACTTATTAAGTTGAGGTCTCTACATAGTAAGTTGTTCCTTCAACTTTATAACTTCTGGCCGCAAGTTACTAAGTTGAGACCACAACATAGTTTAACCAATCAGATAGGCCGTTTCATCTTTACCGTTTTATCACAGTTAGTACCCTCATACTCGTACTATTGTGTGTTCTGGTTAGAGCGCCGGTTTGAGCACTATCCATGTAAGCTATGGATCCCGGGATTGGGCTCCTGTCTGAGCATTTGCATTGTTGGCGAGTGGGTTCAGGGTTCCATCCCCGGTCTGAGCACTAGCAACGTAAGCGTCGGATCGCGGTTTTGAGTCAAGAAGCACTCGCTTCATACGAGAGTGTTCCATGGTTTTTGGATTCGAACCCGGGACCCTTCTTGTAAAGGACGATTGCTCTGACCGGGGCTCGATTCCGGGAACCATCGCTTACGAGGCGAGTGCTAGATGCCTAGGTTTTTGACAGCCCGAGCACTAGCCCTGAAAGCATTGGGTCTCTAGATCAAGCCTCGGTCTGAGGACTTACCCTATAAGCGACGGCTTGAATTCCGATGTGAGAATTTGAGTCTGAGTACTAGCTCTAAAAGCTATGGATCCCGGGTTCATGCCTGTGTCTTACCACTTGCCCAGTAAGGGAAAGATCCCGGTTGCGAACCTCAGTCTGATCGTTCGCACCGAGAGCTACGGGTTCACACAAGGACTCGAACCGAACAGCAGTCGCTAACATACCATACTGAGCACTCGCTTTCTTAGCGACCGGTTGCCGAAATGAGCACAAGCTCCGTAAGCAACATTTCCTGGTTTCGAGTCCCGGAATAAGAGTTCGTCTAGCAAGCGATGGGTAATCGGGTTCAAGTGCCGGTCTGAGCACTAGCCCTGTAAGCTATAAATCCCGCTTTTTTCGGGTCCGGCGCTAAGACAAGGACTTGTATCAGGGTCCGTTCGCTTAATTTGTAAGTACTTAAACTGGGATTTGAGCCCGGGGCCCATAGCATACAGGGTGAGTGCTCAGACAGGGCCTCTGGGACCCGTTATGTAGGGTGCGAATGCTCAGACTGGGGTCGAAGTCGCTTAGGGAAAGTCCTTAGAATGGGGCTAAAACCCAAAGACCCATCGTTTAAAACGGGAGCTATCATGCCTGAATTCGAAACCAGAATACATCGCTTTTGTGGCTAGTTTTCACACCTGGGTTCGAACCCTGAACCCAGTCGCTAACTTGCTCAGATAGGGGCTTAAATCTGAAATCCATGGCTTACATGGCAAGTGCTCAGACAGGGCTCAAACCGGGATCTATAGCTAACAGGGATTGTGCTCAGACCGGCGCTCGAACCCGAGCACCTAGTAGTATAAGGGGTTCTAATTGTGATAAACGGTAAAGATGAAACGGCCGATCTGATTGGTTAAACTTAAAGTAGTGACCTCAACTTAATTAGTTGGTCTTACAAGTTATTTAGTTGAGGCAACAACTAATAAGTTGTGGGAACAAGTTATGAGGTTGTCGCCACAAGTTTCTAAGCTGAGGCCTCAACTTAATAAGTTGTTTCCACAAGTTATTACGTTGAATGAATAACTTAATAAGTTAAATGAACATATTTCTAAGTTGAGGCCACAATTTAATAAGTTCTGGGAACAAGTTATGAAGTTGTGGCCACAAGTTACTAAACTGAGGTTTCAACTTAATAAGTTGTGGGGACAACGTACTTAGTTGTTTCCACAAGTTATTTTTAATGTTGTTACCACAAGTTACTAAATTGAGGCCACAATATAAATAAAGAATTGCGGTTGTCACCTATCTCCCACCGTGTAAAACAGAAAAACACGTATTGCTTTGCTATATCTAATGGAAAACAGTGGAATAATTTATTCTATTGAAACAAAATCTATTACAATTAGTTGTCCGTTTTGCCGATACATCACACAAATGTAAGTCTAAATGACGAGGAAAAATTTTACAGCAGATTTATTAACTTAACGTCAAAAGTATTCCATACGAACATGCTCCATCATGAGACACTTTCAAACATGTTAAAACTAATATTTATTTGATTGTGTGCAAGAAATGTTTAACACAAATACGTCTCCTGTCTGAAAACTTGTGTTTTTGTAACTTCAGCATTTCAAATTTCGACCATCGAATGTGCAACTATAAGTTTCAGTTGTTATCATACTTCTACTTTAGGTGGAAAAGAAATCGAACGATACACCTTAATTTAATCTTTAGATATAAAGAACGATATAATTTGCTACTGACATTTTTTACGAACAGCTTGGAAACATAAAACTGTCCATTCGTTTAAGAAAACGTTAAGATAATGTGTATGAGTCAGGTACATGTTTTAATCGAAATTTATTGGACGAACGACTCAAGATATGTCATACCAAAATATTGATGTCGGACAGTGATTGAGTACTAAAGGGGCCTTTTCACGTTTGGGTAAATTGACAAAGTTAAAAAAAATGTTTCAGATTCGCAAATTTTAGTTTAGTTATGATATTTGTGACGAAACAGTTATACTTAACATTTACCATGCTCTAAAATATCCATTATATCTTTTGACGATTTAAAATCCTGAAAATTATAACGCGTTGCAACGCGAAACGATTGAATAATTTTGAAAGTTATATTGTTGTCGTGTTATTTTGTAAAACTTCGAGGATTGCTTATATTAACTATAAAATACATCCTTCATTGTATGAGCGGGGATGGCCGAGTGGTCTAAGTGGTAAACTTTTTCTCCATGACTCCAGAGTTCACTGGTTTGAGTCCTGTTTAGGGTTACTTTTTTTCTTTCTTTAATTTTATTCTTGATTTTTTACTGGATATTTTTCGATCCAATATTTACATTAATCAATATAAAGCGTTTAATGACAAACTTCCATACAAGCCAAAATCTGTGAAGAGGCCCCTTTATTGGGTGCAAATCGTGCACCAATACACCATCTTGTGAATCTTGTGAAGCAACTCGAAACTCTGGTATAGATATAGGAATAAAAATCGTATTTCGTAATTGTATCCACACATAAAAGGTTAGTGCCAGTGTAAGAGGTGTGTAAGTAAGAAATCAACGCCCTCTTACTTGAGGATTGTGAATATAGCACTTGAGATAACGGCTGCCAAGAAGCGAAGAATTCTTAAATGCCTCGGTCATCGGTCGAAAATAAATCACACCAACGTGCAAGGGTAAAATAAAACAGGGTGACAATATATAGCATTGAGTAATTTAACAAGATTTTTGTTGGTTGTTCATTTATTTGGATTGGCATATGGCGACTGGTTAACTTCCCCAACAAAGCTTGGTCAAGTGTGGTGTATATTAATAGATTGGGGTACATTATCACAGAAGTAGGTCTGTTTATTGATGAACTCGCTACTGGATTGGTTTAGAAGTTTGGTGCCCCATGGTGTTCCGAAATGCGAATAAGTAACATTCATTATCCATCCATCTGAAACATCGAACACAGTCAACGATCAAGTCAGATAAAGAAGCATCACTGACCGAACCTAATGATGCACTTTTAGGATATACGGCATCACTGACCGAACCTAATGATGCACTTTAAGGATATTCGGCATCACTGACCGAACCTAATGATGCAATTTTAGGATATTCGGCATTACTGACCGAGCCTTATGATGCATTTTTAGGATATTCGGCATCACTGACCGAACCTAATGATGCACTTTTAGGATATTCGGCATCACTGACCGAACCTAATGATGCAATTTTAGGATATTCGGCATTACTGACCGAGCCTTATGATGCACTTTTAGGATATTCGGCATCACTGACCGAACCTAATGATGTACTTTTAGGATATTCGGCATCACTGACCGAACCTAATGATGCACTTTTAGGATATTCGACATCACTGACCGAACCTAATGATGCACTTTTAGGATATTCGACATCACTGACCGAACCTAATGATGCACTTTTAAGATATTCGACATCACTGACCGAACCTAATGATGCACTTTTAGGATATTCGACATCACTGACCGAACCTAATGATGTACTTTTAGGATATTCGACATCACTGACCGAACCTAATGATGCACTTTTAGGATATTCGACATCACTGACCGAACCTAATGATGCACTTTTAGGATATTCGGCATCACTGACCGAACCTTATGATGCACTTAGGATATTCGGCATCACTGACCGAACCTAATGATGTACTTTAAGGATATTCGGCATCACTGACCGAACCTATTGATGCACTTTAAGGATAGTCGACAGCACTGACCGAACCTAATGATGCACTTTTAGGATATTCGACACCACTGACCGAACCTAATGATGCACTTCTAGGATATTCAACATCACTGACCGAACCTTATGATGTACTTCTAGGATATTCGACATCACTGACCGAACCTTATGATGCACTTCTAGGATATTCGACATCACTGACCGAACCTAATGATGCACTTCTTGGATATTCGACAACTATTGGACATTTCTAAATTTTTATTGCGCTAAATAACATTGTGATTTAATAAGATTTTTAGGTGAATAATAGCCAACCACGGCACTTTCCAGAGGTTTGCTGATGAAACGCTATGGAGTTTAATATTGTAATAACTAGCAAAACAAAATAAATATATAATAACTAACAAAATAATCTACCTTGAAGAGAACCTGGTTTTGAAATTCGAAATTAATTAATTAACTTTTGCCATTGAAATTTTACTTGTAAGTATGTAATGTGTGCATTACTCATTGTTATAGTAGTGTGGAAGTAATACTAAAACCGTGTCAGGAAGTTAGACGTAGCGAATACAAAACGAATCGAACCTTTTAAAATTTGACTTCAAAACGTGACTTTTACTTTAAACTTATAATGATGATTCGTGTTCATGACAAACCATCAGGTCATAGGGAATCTTGTTCTGAAATAATGATAACATCCGTTATGTAAACTGGGACATGAAACAACATTTTGACCGTGAGTGTTTAGTCAGCCATCTGATTCTTGAACGTGAAACACCGTCTCGTATAATCTAGCTGCGTGTAATGTGTCTAAATGGGAAATTTGAGTCTGATGACAAGTAGAATACCTTATGGAAGATCTAATGATGGATATGTAACCTTAAAAACAAGCACACTATTTTAGACTAAAATGCGTCACTGTAGTTGAATACAGAATGGGACTTATTGAGCATTCCTTCTATGATACTACCGCCCGAGACTCACATTTGGTCAGGATTTGCTCATCAATTGTTTAAGTTTGAATATGTCATAACATCAGTATCTAAAGTTACAGCTATACATGAGAAACATTTGTTCAATCACATTAATCTAAAAAAAATTTTAAATACCATTAACCTTTCTTAATTGTTATAGCAGTGGAACGGTTTGAGCGCCTTATAAAAAAAACTTTACAGACAAGGTCACTGCCAAACAAAACTTATCATATTTTAATATAGCACAATTAGTCATGCATGTTAAGTAAACGTTTTAAGATTAGTCAATCATGCAAGACATTACATTCGATAGAGCCTTCGTGTATGATAAATGTTAAATATTCATTAGCCTAATAACAAAATATAACCTTGGCATATCAATGCTTGGCGACGATCACACATTTCGTCATTCAGGTAATAACTCGCCTTAATGTGGACTTCGACGCAGTTTTCTGTTCCATCTCTGCTACTGTGTTCGTTTTCATCCCACAGATTGACAGACACACGTGTCCCATTATTCCACAAAAAAACCAGTGGAGTAGTTGAGCTTTCGAGCACCAACCCAGACGTCGACTATGCCAAGCTCTACTTCGCCGGCCATACAATTTTAAGAACTGTAAAAGTTATATATATATATATATATATATATATATATATATATATATATATATATATATATATACATATATGTGTTAGAAGAAAAAATGTTAATACAAAGAGGTTCATTTATGAAATATCAGAAAACACGTGCGCAGAGCTAAATCTCATGCAGACAACACATTTCTTACCGTAGCTTGACAATATTAATAAAGGATTTTATAAACAGTGCGATCATAAGGCTCTAGATGGATCATTTGAGAGACCATGGAAACAGTCTGTATGGAACAAATAACATTAAGATTAATAAAATGTGGCCTCTATTGTTCGGAAACGTTTTTTTAAATCCTACAACTAAATGGTTTCATTACAGGGGGAAGTTGCGCAAAACAAAACAAAAAAAAATGCGCAACTTCCCTTTGAGGATTTCATATAAGAAAAATTACGACCTGTTGAATAAAGGTAAGGTTTATCCAACATTTTGCCTTTATCCAACGGCTGTTACATGTAAATAGGGACTACTTGTTTGCCTTTCACCTCTGAGTATACTCTCTGGTTTGAGGGATTTATTTTTTGTGTAACCATTTTATTTCAGCTTTTTTCTATATTGCCTGAAAAACACAAACAAAAACGTAATATTGAAAGATTACAAATTGTAAAATAGGTTATACAAAAGAGTCAGCATTGTCTATTCATTGCACATGGTACAGCACAACATTTCTAATTTACTATTTTAACAAAAAGAATTCAAATTATTTATAACTAAAATTTGTTTTCCTTTTTTTCAAACTAAATTTCCTTACTTTTTTACGTTTTCAATGGTCTTTTCTCTTAAAAGCTGAGAAGACGTAACACTCAGATAGGCAGCAGATGACACAGAGTTCCTTAAATTGAATGACTGCAAAATCAAAACAAGGGAAGGAGGTGATATTTCAAACATCCGGAAAGTGCCGCCTAGGATATATGCCACACAAGACGAAAGATGTCCCATTGCAGCCTACACGTTGTTTGCCTCTAAACGACCTAAGGCATCTTGTCAGCCAGGAAGTCCTTTTTTCATTGCGCCAATGATTTTAAAGGACCGAATGGCGAGTGGTTTACGATGCAGAAGGTTGACGTCAATAAACTGGGGCACATGGTTCAACGAATGGCTGAGCTGTGCGGGCTGAACAAACCACTCTGTTCGCTAGCGAATGGTCCAAAAGTTTAAGGACGAGAAGATTGCATCTACTGACATTATGCATTTCACAGGCCACGAGAATTAAATCTGTATTCAATTACAGTTCGATTCTCGAATCAACACATAAGACCGGATCGAACATCCTCTCTGGGAAAAGACGCAATCCAGTCACTCCAACTGTGACGTCCCCACCATCACCAGCAAGGATTGACATATGCAGTGAACAGCACGATGATCATGATGTAGCATCATCCCTCGCGTCCAGCGCCCCAACATCCGAACCTTGGACCGTCAATACTCGGAACATTAATATTCATTCTTTCCCCACCCACAAATGGCGTGTCCCTCTCAACTTCGATGAATCTCCTTCAAACACCCTATCTGTTTTATGGAGCACTCAGCAGTCTTCAATGTACAAAATTTTTACACCAAGTAAATCCAACGATCTGTGTAATTCACGTGATATTTGTTTTTGGTTTTAGTTACAGTTCTATTCGTTGACTATTATCACTGTCACGTGTTTCACTCATGATAACAAATGGCGACCTTCTCCTATTTTGATGGAAAAGTATTTGCAGATTATCATTAAAGACCGAATATTTAAAATAAAAATGTGTATTTCAATGTATTGAATAAATTTGAACCAATGTATTTAATGTTCTGTCTCTTCATTCTTCAGCAATCTTACGCTGAACTATAGAACTATTTCGCGTTATGGCGCAGAAGATCGGCATGTTTTTAAATTTATACGCGAGTAAAAATATGTTAAAAACTTTAAGGTACAATCCCCGTTTTTTTACATTTTTTTATTTTAGGTTCGTACTATTTTATACGTTTTTGTATGATAAATAGAATCGGCAAGCCTCGGCAAACCTCGCCATGTGAACCTTTCTTCAACTCGTCGGATAAATTTAAGAACACAATCTTACTAGCATAGTATTCTCTATATAGACACCTAGTGTTCGACCCTTTTTGACCTAGTTTTGAAATTTGTCCCGATCTGACAACGTGTGTTTCGGATGAAAAGAATATATATATATATATATATATATATATATATATATATATATATATATATATATGTATATCTTTTTGCTCAACTACATGCAAGAACTGCATTATGTTTTAGCTTATTGTGTAAAGCATTGTTCACCACTCGACAATATGTTTAAATGCTATGCCAACAATTTGTGCAAACACCGTTGTCATGCATGAATTGTAATATACATGAATATGTGTCAGGAGCCGGAGGCCTATATCACAAATAAACAGATTCAAGATTCAAGACAATGACAAATGAACTAAACTTGGCAAAATATCTCTTTAAGAGTATCCATATATTTTTTTTAATTTTCACGCAGCGACTTAGTTTTAAACCTCACTTAATTTATTTTCGAAATCCCCGAAATACTATTTAAAAAAATGTTATGTACACGTCTAATGGGCAATCCATTTGGCCTACAGATAACATTACGGTCCAAAAATAAAATTAAATTGCATAATGATATGATAAAAGCAAATTTACCTAGCGATTACTTTACGGTGTCGTAAAATATCTAATTCAGATTGTCTACATACTTTTGAATAATTATCGAAAGGCGACCTAATGTTTGACCCCGAGTGCTTAATTGTCGAACTCCTGTGAAATATAGTTTTAACAAGAGCTTGTCACAGTAGTGCCAAATCCCCGCCGAAATGTGTTTGCTTGTATGACAACATTTGTTTTAGAGAGTAAAATACTATTTGTAAAACATGACAACTGTGTCATCTATTTATACTTCAAGGATCAATTACTTATAAAGTGTTGGAGTTATGCTGTAGAGAATTAAATATATGTGGAAATGAAAAAAGGGGAGTAATTAAACAAGACAAAAACAGTTACTGTTCTTGATAACTGTAATTTTCCTTAAAGTTATCTATTCATTTTACAGTGAATACTTCAGTGTTCAAATTAAATAATGTTGCAAAATTAGATAAAGGGAGATATTAAAATTAAAAAGCTAAACTTTTTACCATGGAATTAAATTAAATATAATTTAACATTATAAATAAATAAAATAACAAAATAATTAAGATAAAGGGATATAATTAAACAACTACAGCCAAAAGAGTTATGGTTCGTGTTCACTGCACTTCTACTATTTGCCATCTGTTTGTATTTATAGTTTCAAGTAAATCCCTCCAGTAGTTTTAATGTTATGCTCCGGACAAAAATTAACTTTGAAATTAAATAAAGGGAGATAATTAAAAAACTAGGGTAGATATAGTTATGGTTCTTAGTCACTGCATTTTTCCTACTTGCCATCTGTTTATATTTAAAGTTTCAAGTAAATTCCTTCAGTAGATTAAGAGTTATGCTCCGGACAAAAATTAACTTTGAAATTAAATAAACGGAGATAATTCAAAAACTAATGTAGATAGAGTTTAGGTTCTTAGTCACTGCACTTCTCCTACTTGCATCCGTTTATATTTAAAGTTTCAAGTAAATCTCTTCAGTAGATTTAGAGTTATGCTCCGGACAAAAAAAATACTTTTAAAAATGTATAAAATGGGAGATAATTGAAAAACTAAGGTAAATAGAGTTATGGTTTTTAGTCAGTGCACTTCTCCTACTTGCAATCTGTTTTTATTTCAAGTTTTATGTAAATCCCTTCAGTAGATTCAGAGTTATGCTCCGGACAAAAATTTACTTTAAAATTATATAAAGGGGAAATATTTCAAAAACTAAGGTAGATATGGTTCTTGGTCACTGCACTTTTCCTAGTTGCCATCTGTTTACATTCTAAGTTTAAAGTAAATCCATTGAATAGATTTGGAGTTATGCTCTGGACAAAGTTTCGGACGGACGCACGGACAAACAGACGGGCGGGACCTATTACTATATTCAGAGCTCCAGATAAGGTTTTGTGAAATTCTTAACGTTACTACGAGATTTTCACAAATAATTCTTAACTCTGAAATTTTATTCTTAACGTTACTACTAAATTTCGGAAAATAATTCTTAACTTTTCTAAATGACCTAAAAATAAATAATAATGGTTATTTTCATGCAAAAAATCAAGATAAACATACCAGCAACTGTATTTATACGAGTTCTACAGTGTCTATTCAGTATCATGTAATTTTATTTTTCAAATACCTTCATATGCCCAAACTGTGCTTAGTTTGAATGCCTTCGATGAATTTTTACTTATTTGATAATCAAAACGGGTCTCCCCTTCAATCTTTTCAACGATTAGCCAAGGGAATTGTTTCTTCCACTCGTTCAATGTTGTTTGGACCCGTCGTGTCGCGTTTTTTTTTATAGCTTTTCCGACTGTGTGGGAAACTGAACATACAACATCGTATAAGATATTTTCTGTAATGTCTTTCTGAATATTCAACTTCGACTCACTTTACGTACACTATGTTAAAAGCGTGTTTTTGCACGCTATGCAGTTTTTTAGGACGCTCTCTGGGCGCCGCCATGTTTTTTGACAGATAGACTGTACACGCCGCTTTTATTGGCAAAAAAATGCGCTTTGTTAAACAAACCCGATAAACATTCTTTATAAGCACCGAAAGATCTTTAATACGCGAAAAGTACTCAATAAAAATTGATACGAACCGATGTAACAATAATATTCGTAACTGTATTTTGTTATTCTTAACGGTACGACACGATTTTAAAATAAATACGTAACGGACTTGAAAATAATTCGTAATTACGAAAAATACGACCCTTATCTGGAGCTCTGATATCCCCTCCGAAATTTGTCGGCGGGGATAATTCGTGCTATATCAGAGGGGGTATTCACGTGATAGTCAAGATGGCGACGTCCATGCCGAGACAGTTATTTTTCGACGCTTTATACACTTTATTACTTTTGTTTAATTATAAAATGACGCTCACTTTTCAGCCATATCAGTAAACATGTGATTAGCGTTTATTTCGTTTTAAAATTCGCTTTATATCTCGACTTAACTCCCCGCACATTTTCTTAGTGGAGCTTTTATTAGGTCATCCCGCTAAGCAATTTCGCAACGAGTAAAGTCGAGATAAAGAGCGAATATAAACACGAAATAAACGCTACTAACTTTCTTGCTGATGTCGCTGGAAAGTGAGCGGCATTTAAACAATAAAAACAAGTAATAAAGGGTATACAACGGCGAAAAATACCTGCCTCTGCATGAACGTCGCCATCTTGACAACACGTGATTACCCCCTCAGTATATACACGGCTAATAAGCAATACAGATTACATTACGGTCCAAAAACAGTTTGTTTTTGAGTCAGTTTCAATTTTCTCAACAATTCTATAATGAAGACTTGTAAAGCCCCCAACCTCTAGTGCACAATACTACATAATCAACATCTTATACCTACCGTACACTGTAAAAGCTTGAAATCTCAGCAATATGTTGTCCCTTTGTTACGCTTTCCACAGCATTATACGTGCATGGAACACACTCTTAGCGAAGGTCGAATGCTGTCGCATGTTCTACTTCAAAATACCGACATACTGTTTTACTAAGTTACATATGAAGACAAATATATCGTTTCCTACATCGGAAAGCTTTCATGTGAATTAGCGTATACTATACGTGTAGATCTGTTGAAGTACCAAAATAATCGCACAAATAATTAACAATATCAAATATCAGCAATTTACTATACACCACAGGAACAGGCTAGAGGAAGTACCCATTTGTGCATTAATGATGTTCTCTTCGTGACAACACAAAATATCATTGAAGTAAGATGATTGCGGATATGGTTAGAATATATCAATATTTTGAAAAGAGCAAATACTTAAATAATGTCTTCTATAATTCGTCATAACTGAATGAAATTCTAACAAAAAAACATAAGGTTGAGTAGGGATCCGATCGGTTGGTTATTCTTACGCCACTACCTAATTTGGGTTAGCCTATGACAGCATTTCTGTTGCATATTATACGTGAGATTGTAATAAATGTAAACGTTATAACGAGTGGCACAACACGTCAGAAAACGATCGAAAACATATGTAGCAAAAGCTCTTGATGTCACGTTTATATTCAAACGGACGATTTACGCAAACAACAGAACAACACAAATGGCATGTCATTTGATACAGTTTGTTGAGTATGCAATTTATAACTTTATGCTGTTGATTTGTGCATTTATCGTTATTGAAACAGCGCAATTTATAAAAATCAATTTAATAAATATAACTGGTCACGCTTAAACGAAGACTAACGCGTTACTAAGTTTTCTTACCAACAATTTACAGACGATAATTAAATAAGTATAGACAGTGCTTGCACAAATAATGTTGTACGTCACGAGGAACAATGAACAATATCATTCAAAAGAGCACGACAAATGCCCAATATTGACAACTTACCGAACTAAAACAAAAATCCCCCAGCTTGCCTTTTCGAAACTGTCATAGAAATTCAGTTAATGTTCAACATATCTATGATTTATTACGAGTACTTAAACTCATCAAATGGGCGACAGTCATATTGGCATTTTGTGTATTGCTGCACTTTAACTCCAAATCAAACGGTTGACAATCGCCGGTAGAAGCAGTGCAAGAAGTGAAGTTGAAGTCGTCGTCATGGTAACAGCGCTGTTACAGAGGTCAGTGGTACAGGCGCAAGCGTCCTTCAGACATCCGACGCCTCGTGGTGAATTCTCGCAGCCGCGCGCATAGGCTGTGTTAATAAAAGGTAATAAATAAAATATATACATAAACAATAAATATAAACTTCACCGATCATACAATTCCTTTTTATTCATTGACTTTTGCCATAAATAAAACATTCCCCTAGAGTTTCCATTCCTATATGAGTAA
Organism: Dreissena polymorpha; assembly: GCF_020536995.1. Taxonomy (NCBI): domain Eukaryota; kingdom Metazoa; phylum Mollusca; class Bivalvia; order Myida; family Dreissenidae; genus Dreissena; species Dreissena polymorpha. The sequence goes on along the minus strand of NC_068359.1, from coordinate 24,817,929 downwards.
CATCACGTGAAAGATAACCCAAATTTATTTTTTAAAGCATCATTTCCTCGCCTACTGAAGGCTTTGGTTATTAAAAAAGGCATGAACAACAATGTACCGTGATACTTGTTAAGCTTACCTAAAGACAAAGTGATGAGTGATGTCACGCGCCCGCAAAGTTCAGACTCCATAAGTTGACAAAATCTTATGTATTTATATAAGGTCGCCGTTATAATAGTTTATATTCACAATAATTCGATATAATTTTACGAATTGATTGATTAATATAACATGATAATAAGAAAATATGCATTTTGACAGATTATGATTGATTTTAATTACACATTTAGATAACATTGTTTAAGAAGAGAAACACTCAGAAGTCGAGCTTATTTGGAAAAAAATCCAATTTTCTGTACTCAAACAAATATGGATAAAACAAACAATTAACAAATCGAGTCCAAGCACAATGTATAATAACCAGCAAAAATAGTATTTGTCAGGAAAAAACGCGCTGTGAAACAGTGAACAATTGTTCATGATTAATTTTATCGTTTTAATTTAAATGTTTGCATCAATCTTCTATTCGTTTGAACAGTTTTATTCCGATGTTCAGTTGCCCCTTGATCTCTTGTTGATCAGTTACCGATAAGGCGATCACTGACGAACACCACGGTGTCATAAACCACAGGTGTCAGACAAATGTCTGGTCATTAAACACTTTTTATCATTCATCCATGTCTTCGCTTGGTTGTGTAATCAGCAGCCATTACGTTGAGTAATCTTAGGTACAAAATACTTATGTGTTCATTCAATTAGATATATAACATTTAAAAACACAATAAAAGTCATTTGTCGAAAAAAGATTATCCGACAGTACATGCTGTATAGAAAGTAGTACTGCATTGATAGTAGTCCGTTTAATAAAAATGGTAAAGTTTAAAATAAGTATTAATATAACATTTAAACATTAATCGTATTTAGCGTGTAACGGTAAATAAAAAGTCCGCCATAACCCATAAATATTGTATATTATGTCAATTTACGAAACAACATCATAACATCAAACAATCACGTTTGTAAAGAAATAAATATATAGGCGTAGACAGATCAATAAGCTACGTGGGCAACTTTGTTATTTAGTTAAACTTCATTAATATCATCAATCAATTTAAAATAAAATTTCATTCAATGTTTAAGACAATAAATGTAACATTTAAATTATGTCATGCACCAGTTCGAACGCTAATGAAAAAAAAATAACACATACATGATAAGCACACCCATAGCATTTATAATTATATTTACTAGTCTATAACAACATGTTTCATCTTTTTTAATTGAACATTGTGAAGCACTTGATCAATAAATATTTAACGGCTAATTGATAGGATCGTTTTGTGAAATTGTCGGTGTATAGTCTCCTTTACGCTGCATGGTTTTTTCCAGCCATTTTCGGAAAAGGAGTCTGGTCAAATTGGGATTTTTTAATTGATAAAAATGGCAAATTGGGGAAAGTTTTATCGACCAAAAGGACCAAGTTGGGATTTTTTATAACCAAATATTCGCAAAAAAGGTCTTTTCCTGACAACTTTGGGGAAAATCATAAAAATTATAGTTATATATTTTGTAGGTTGTTAATATTCTTATTGAGGTTTAGAGTCTAATAATCCTAATAATTATAAGGTCAGAAGACACTTCTGTCTGAAAAATATATAAACAATTATCATTTCGCTTTGGACTCGGGTCCGTTTGCTTTGGGATCGGGTCCGTTTTGGCCTTTTAACATGGCAGAAAAAACCTGCTCTGGGTCTAATAACTTACTCGTAATTTAATTAAGTTGCAATTAAATGTATTAATACATAGAATCTTTATATATATCGGTACTAAAAATGATATTTCTGTATTATAGTTTAAATGTTATTATGTGTACTTTGCAATTGTTTATCGATGTATTGTCTGAACACACGCTTGTATGAATATTTAACCGCTATCATAACCAGTACTGGAGTCATTGTGTGTGTTCTATGACCAATATCTACAACCCTGCTCGGAAATTAGACAAATTAAAATCTTCTTCGAATTTGGAAAATTATTGTCATTTAAACAACAGTACATGTAGTGTTTTTCCCAGGCCATTTTAGCGTGGCGAAAAGCCACGCCGCCCTCTCGGATCGCCACGCTGCCCTTTTCAAAAGCAAATTTCGCCACGTGCCCTTTTTTTCAAAGGCAAATTTCGCCACGCGCCCTTATCGATAACATCTTTATTGCCTTACGATCTAACTTGGTCCGCAAAATCAGCTTCCTTGATTGCCTGTGACGCTCCGACTGTGCTTGATTTACTCGAGAGACGTCACGTCTAATCGACTATATTAATTGAGCAGATTTAATCTTGAACAGTTCTCGATTAATATAACGTAGCAAATAACGTCGTAAACGATCGAATTAACGATGGAGATTATACATTAAGATGGAATTAATAAAATGTCTGTGATAATCAACGATGCATAAAAATGTTTTAGATAGCAACAATATTATTTATTTATTTGTAATCTACCTCGTGGATGCATGTCACAGAAACGAGTGTTTGCATATTGTTAGCGATTAATTTACTCGCAATGTTATTTTAAACATATGTCGAGATTATTGTTAGAAAATGGGATAAGGCAAACATGGTTTCATTTATATGTTAGTGGATCTGTGTATAATCAGATTCATATGCATATATTGCTTTATTATGTTTGTCGTGCTGTACAGTTTATTGAAACAGCCTGGAACTTAAATGTACATTGCAAGGTAAATATATTAATATAAATCATAGTAAGTTAAATACATCTATTACCATTAAATGTGCTTGTTTAAATTTTTTTTTCCACAACTGCTTCTGATGCGATTACATGTTTCCCCGTAATTCAGGTATTCAGGGAACGTTTTTGCCCTTTTTTTGCCTAAACTGCGCGCTAAAATGCCCTTTTTAAAAGTAATGCGCCATGCCCCTTTTCCCTCCTGGGAAAAACACTAACATGTCATATAAAATAACGATATATTAATTACGGCCACTGACGTAAGACCAGCAATCTAGGAGCAGTATGCCCCTTTTGTACAAGGAAAATCGGTTTAAATACTTAAAACAAATGTATATCTCTGTTTAAGTACCGAGATATAGTATAATTTAACTCAAAACTTCACCCAGAGTATAATTGTCTGATGTCATTGCATGCATGATAAAAGCCAATATCGTTGGCCTTCAACTTTTCAGAATTATGCCACTTAGTGTGCTTAGAAAACGGCACATTTAAAAAATAGTTAATTATCATTTTAATTGCCTGAATATTAAAACTTTGTGATAAAATTGAAATAATTGTATTGGTTGCGTAATCGGTTAATATTTATCACCTAATTGACAATCAGATACATTGCTTTTAAAGGGACATTTTGCAGATTGTGACATTTTTTAACTGTGTCAGTATACTCAGTATTATTTAAATTGCTGTACAGTAAGCATGGAACTTTTCAACACTTTTATGATAAAAATCATAGAATGGTTTTAGTTTATAATTTAAAACACCAAAATACACAATACAAGCGAGTCCTTTCGAATGAAAAGTGTATTGCGTGAGAAACTCGGCCATCCTTGCTGTTGAATCATAATTATTTCGTCATCGAAATTCAAGCCGAGTGCGGTATCGTGTTACGTCACTTCTGACTAAATTTTTCTCTTACTTGGACATGTAGATGGCCCATAGTCTAGCTGAATAGGTCAAGTTCCCCACGGGTCCTACTTCCCCGTACCCCGGTTACTTTGAAGTATACTTCAACGTACACCGATTTTCAAATGATACTTTTTGGTACCCCGGTATACTAACAAGTACACCATCTTTTCTAATAAAAAATTCGTACCCAATATTTTTTTAGTACCCACAACTTTTCGTAGCCTTTTATTTTCGTACCCAATTTTTGTTGTACCCAATTTTTTTTCGTACTCATTTTTTTCGTACCCATTTTTTTCTTGCATAATTTTTTCGTACAAGAAATTTTCGTATCATTTTTTTTTTCGTACCGCAAATTTTTGTACACACTTTTTTTCGTACCCAAAATTTGTTTTGCCATATTTTTTAGTACCCAAAATTTTCGTATCCAAATTTTTGTTTGTACCCACATTTTTTGTTCGTACACCAAATTTTGTTTTGGCAAGAGTTTTGGGTACAAACACAAATTGGGTTACAATTTTTTAGGAAAGATGGGGTACCTGTAAGTTTACCGGGGTCCCTGTACCAAAAGTATCATTTGACAATCGGTGAACGGTGAAGTATACTTAAAAGTACCCGAGGTATGGGGAAGTAGTACCCGTGGGGAACTTGACCCATTCAGCTCCAGCAGCCATAGTCTATATATTATATATCATATGCGCGTTTTTTTGTGCCGAATCCCTATGGTTCTGAGTACAATAAGCTCGCTTTTATTTTGAAATAATGAAACGTGTATTTTTTAAGTGACTTAAGAGGGACTTACAATATCCATGCTTTGAAATTTGACCTATACATGGCTTTTTTCCATTCATTAGCAAGAACTTTATAATCGCCCCGTCCCCAAAGAGAAAGGCCCCTTCCACTAAGAGAACGTCTTTAAAATTATTCAATTTACCCCAAACTTCAAGCAAACTTTGGGAAATGTCTTTCTCATTTTCGGTTTTATCGATACTGTTTTCCCCAAATCAAGAAACGAAACTGCTATAACCACCTTATGTCGACTTCAAGAAAACTTCCAAAACTGTAAGACAAGCAGTCCGACAACTTCAATGACATACTTGAAACAAATCTTGTTAATACCATGCGTCCCGTTTATTTTTTATACACAGCCAGACGATAAAAAGAGTCTTTGAATGATATTTATAAATAAAAACGGATACAAAATGTCTATGCTGTCCGTTGTCACCCTATGTAGACCAAGGCTCATTTGTTTTCAATTAATCATTGATACCGACCAAGGACCAAATACAGCAGCACGATGTCGGAAGAGCGCATAAACATATCACTTACTATAGAAGCCCGAAGTTGGGTCGTGAAAGTATGCCTTTGTACAGTAATTGCATTCTTTGCCTTTGTCGGGGAGGTGGGATACGGTTTTGATGGTGTCGTTCGAATGCGCTCTTGGGTCGAAGTTATCAACATCGCACGTTGCAGGATTCAAGACACTTGCACACGCATAGCAGGTCAAACCAGTTACTGGTGCTTTAAATAAAAATCGAAATGTGTATGTTAGCTTTCGGGTGCTTAGATCTACTAGTAGATCTAATTAACAAGATATTTTATTATTTTGAACTATAAATTCCTTCAACTAAGTTTGATAGATCTAATAACCTTACAAATAATCAAAGAGGTTAGTGTTTCGTTTTATTTTATTCCAAACACCATAAAAACAAATATGCAATAACGCGGACAACCCATTACTTGGACATTTATAAAATGTAGAACTTTAAACTCAATAAAATGAATGAATACAATATTCTTTCCTCGTTGATATTCAAAAGAGTCTGAATCATAGGGATTAAAATTTAATAACCAATTATTCCAATGACGGAAACAACAGCAGCACACGCTATGGCAACAAAGGCCATGTTTGTTGAACTGATAATTTATGTAAATCAAGCTAGATCTATAATTTTATATGACGAATAAAAGGTACCCGTATGTATATGGACCTTAAACAATTCAATGATGGATCTTCTGACAATGTGATGTTTATTGCGTTTTGTGTGTGTATGTGTTTTGAATATGATATTGATTTGCGTGAATGTTATGTCATGTGCGTTGCTAATGGTTTAATTATGCTATTGTTTTGCATATTTTGCTTTTCATTTTGCAATGTGTATAAACTTAAACTTGTATGACGTCACGAATATGCAGACAATTTTATCTACGTCATTGGATAATATTGGATGCATGATGTCATTAATCATGTTTTATGTCATACCCTATTTTCAATTATTTGCAGACATGTTTATTTTGTAATAACGAAAAAAAAACTTCATACATGTTTTATGTCGTTCTCCACTTTATTTAATAAAAAATAGAATTCACATGTTTCACAATATTATTATGTAATCATGTTGTATTTGTCAGTGTGACTGTATATTGTCTGTAAATGGTTGCTTGTAGAAGTAGAAGTAAATGTTTAACATACTTAAATACCAATAATTGCTTTAAGGCCTTTTTGGTTCATTTTTTTGGCCTTTTTGGTACCCTTTGAGGCCTTTTTGGTAGGCCTTTTTGGTATTCGGCCTTTTTGGTATGCGGTCTTTTAGGTTTTCGGCCTTTCTTGACCTAAACCTTTTGCGCTAAGGTGACGATATAGTTGTTCTGGAAACTTGAAAAAATCTGTTTTCAAAAGAGGATTTACATAGCAATTACAGTTGCCAGCCATGAAGAAACAAGTTCTTTATCAAATAAAGTACTTATAAATATGTTTCACTAGAGCTACTTTCAATATTATATTTGAGTCAAATTGACGTGTCAAAAATTAAGAGGTTCGAAAGATGGTTCGTCAATGATGGGTATTTTTTTATTTAGCCATTAGATTAGCTTTATGGATAGAATTTCAAACTCCTGTGCATTGCCAAGAAAAAATACCACTTTAGGCCTACTTACCGGTAACGACAATCAGGCAAATAACAGCCACTAGTATCGCAATGAACTCCATAATCGCTTTTAAATCCTAATCGATCAGTGATCGTATGGCGCTTAAAAAAATGTGTTAAGGAAAATTTACGAAGTCTTCCAACGACCGCAGATAATTTAATTAGTATCCAACAGAGAAGAATTATTTATATAAGCAAACATGGCGGCTGTCTTAACCGGTTTATTCGAGTGACAATAACGTAGTGACGTCACCATCTATGTATAGAATGCGAGTAGGATATAATTCGGCCCAATAGTTACCGGCATAACATTTTTAATTGCACCGCATTGGACCCGGGTAAAGCAGATTAAAGGGGCATTTAGACGGTATTCCCTTGAAATGTAGACGATTGTCTACCGATGAGATTGTTTAGAAATTATTGTTTAGACATACGCCTTCAGAGGTTTTCAAAGGTGCCAAATTTTCTTGTGATCGTTTTCGCCATGCATTGTTGAGAGACTTGCGGAAGATGGATGTTCAACAGCTGTATCTTCATCTAGGCTCAAATGACATTCTTACGAATGAAGCGGTGTTTTACCGGTACATAAACAATTATTAAAAAAAGCTTTGATATTAAAAGTTAATGTAGTTGTTTCCCATAACTATATAAAGTAGCAAAACTAACATTTTACATGGTTTATTCCTCAATGAGTCATGGAAACTTGCAATCATTGTAGAAGTGTGATCTAGTTTCTAATTTATAAATAAAGCATTTCACAATATTTTCTATTATCCATGTTAATTTGACATTTTATGCTCCCCCCAAAAATTTGGGGGGAGCATATTGTCGCCGCTTCGTCAGTCCGTCTGTCCGTCTGTTCACAAATTTTGTCCGGGCTATTTCTCAGCAACTAATGACCGGAATTCAATGAAACTTTATAGGAAGCTTCACTACCAAGAGGAGATGTGCATATTATCAGCGGGTTCTGGTCGGATGATTTTTCACAGAGTTATGGCCCTTTGAAATTTTCCATTAACTGTACATATAGTGCAATTCTTGTCCGGGCTATTTATCAGCAACTAATGACTGGAATTCAATGAAACTTTATGGGAAGCTTCACAACCAAGAGGAGATGTGCATATTATTAGCGGGTTCTGGTCGGATGATTTTTTCACAGAGTTATGGCCCTTTGAAATTTTCCATTGTACATAAAGTGCAATTCTTGTCCGAGCAATTTCTCAGCAACTTATTACGGGAATTCAATGAAACTTTATGGGAAGCTTCACTACCAACAGGAGATGTGCATATTATCAGCCGGTTCTCGTCGGATGATTTTCCACAGAGTGATGGCACTTTGAAATTTTCCATTGTACATATAGTGCAATTCTTGTCCGAGCTATTTCTCAGCAACTTATTACGGGAATTCAATGAAACTTTATGGGAAGCTTCACTACCAACAGAAGATGTGCATATTATAAGCCGGTTATGGTCGGATGATTTTTCACAGAGTTATGGCCCTTTGAAATTTTCTATAAACTGTACATATAGTGCAATTCTTGTCCGGGCTATTTCTCCCCAACTACTGACTGGAATACAATAAAGCTTTATGGGAAGCTTAACTACCTTGAGGAGATGCGCATGTTATTAGTGGGTTCTGGTTAGATGATTTATTTACAGAGTAATGGCCCTTTGACATTTTTAAGGTGCTAAACCATCCATCGTAATATTTTGTCCAAAGTTATGCCCCTCAAGACGTTTCCTTTTATCTGAATATATAGTGCAATATTGTGGGAAAAAAACACTTTGTGGAGCATCACCCGTCTCAAACAGTTTCTTGTTTCATTATTTGCTGTCTACAATTAATTTTACATGAAATAGCAAATGTTTTATTTATGCGCATAATATAAACAATATAATTATACATTTTTGTTTATATAACTATTTTGATAGGTACTGTAAGTCAGTCTGCAAAGAAAAAGTACACATTTGTATACTTTACTCCACATTTTTTATGCCCCCTTTTGAAGAAAAGTGGGTATATAGTTTTCGCACTGTCTGTCCGTCTGTCACACTTTTCTTGTCTGCTCTCTAATTCAAATAGTTTTTATCCGAACTTTACCAAACTTGGTCAGAAGTTGTATCTAGACAATATCTAGGTCAAGCTCGAATATGGGCCATGCCGGGTCAAAAACAAGACCATGGGGTCACTTAGTGCATTTCAAGGATTAAGCATGGTGTCCGCTCTCTAATTGAAGTAGTTTTTATCTGATCTTTACCAAACTTGGTCAGAAGTTGTATCAAGACAATATCTAGGTCATGTTCGAATATGGGTCATGTCGGGTCAAAAACTAGGTCACGGGGTCACTTAGTGCATTTCAAGGATTAAGTATGGTGTCCGCTCTCTAGTTTTTGACTTATTTTGCATTTCTGGATTAACTTTTTTTATGCCGCCGAAGGAGGGCATACAGTGATCGCACTGTCCTTCCGTCTGTTTGTCTGATGTCTGTCTGTCGGTCACACTTTGTGTTTAGGTTTCGAAAAATGCTCATAACTTCTTTTGTCGCTTCAGATGTAATATTCATATTTGATATGCATGTGTATATGGACAAGGCCTTTCCATACGCACACAAATTTTTACCCCATGACCTTGACATTAAGGTCCGCGTTTAGGGTTCGAAAAATGCATTTAGATTTCGAAAAATGCTCATAATTTCTATCAAAGCATTTATTGGGGGCATACGTCATCCTATGGAGACAGCTCTTGTTTAACAATTTAATTGAAAATAATATGTTTTCAACATGAAGTGTATATATGCAAGATCACAATACCAGTGACAACAACTCTTTAATTGTTGACTGTATTTTAGCTCGACTATTATATATGAAATATATATAGTGGAGCTATTCTACTCACCCCGGCGTTGGCGTTTCAGTGAGCCTGCAGATGTTAAAATTTGCGTACTACCCCAAATATTTTTAATGTCCATTGACATATTGCTTTCATATTTTGCATACTTTTGTTTACCAATATGATCCCAACCTATAAACAAGAGCAGACCACTTAATCAAGCATGTCGATAGAATTATGGCCCCTTTTATACTCAGAATATGCATATTATTGATAAATCTATGTTAAATTGTGCGTACTACCCCAAATATTTCCTATATCCTTTGACATATTGCTTTTATATATTGCATACTTGTTTACCAACATGACCCCAACCTACAAAGAAGAGCAGACCACTTAATCAAGCATGTTGATAGAATTATGGCCCCTTTTATACTCAGAATATGCATATTATTGATAAATCTATGTTAAAGTTTGCGTACTACCCCAAATATTTCCTATGTCCTTTGACATATTGCTATTATAGTTTGCATACTTGTTAACCAACATGACCCCAACCTACAAACAAGAGCAGACCACTGAATCAAGCATTTTGATAGAATTATGGCCCCTTTTTTACTTTGAGAATTGAACATTTTGCTTAAATTCACATAACGTCTTTATTTATGATAAGATTTTATTAATACTTTGACAAAACAACACTTACCTGAATACCACAATGGATTCCACCCATGCAATACCAATGCTCCAGCTAGGCCTAGATCGAAGGGCGCCCCGCCCTGCCCTCCCGAACCTCCCCCCTGACCTTCCTAGGGCCCACCCCCCCCCCTGCCCTTAAAAAAAAAACAAATATATATATATTTATTTTTTTTACATATAATGATGATTAATAAATCTCTTATTAAAATACATTGTAATTAATTTATTCCTAATTGTAGTCATTAAATTTGAATTGTTTAATGACGATGGGAATAATTTATTCTTACAATTATTAAAAACATATAAATTAACATGCATGAGGAAGCATTCTAGAAACGCCCGCGCGCTCGAAAGTGCCCTTTTGACAAAATACTGCGCGTCCAAAGTGCCCTTTTGACAAAAAATCCCCCTGCTCTTTTCAAATCCTAGCTGCAGCACTGCAATACCCCACGCTCCAACCCAGAATCCCTGCCCATTCCCCCCCCCCCCACCTACCCCCCCCCCCAATTTTTTTTTTCCTTTTTTTATTTTTGAAAGATCGTCAGATCGTCTTATAAATGACCACACCTCACGTTATACCCTCCTCTCAACCCCCCTACCCCCCCCCCCCAATTTTTATGTTTTTTCCTTTTTCTATTTTTGAAAGATCATCTAATAAATTATTGAATATGAACAATTTCCCCATGATGGCTTACGTTATACTGTCAAGCACTCGAATAGTCGAGCGCGCTGTCCTCTGACAGCTCTTGTTACATATTTTTATTAATGAGAATGATTGTCTTGAAATAATTTCAGAGATGTAGCTGACTTGTGCGATTTGGTGCATCAGGTAAGTCCAGACACTGAGGTTGTCTTTTGCAAAGTTTTCTGAATAAAATACCGGGTACACTGAACCTAGTGGTTTGATAAAAATAGAAAATGCCCAGAGCCAGTAGCACTGACACTTGCAGTGTGATATAAGGAATGGCAAAAATATTTTGAACCTTCTCCCATAACAGATATCTCCCTGTTAGCTAACAAACGTTTTTTTTGACTGATAGTTCAGTCACATAAATGTGAGGGGACTGTCAGGATGTTTTTTTTTTAAATAATAATTATTGGTTTAGTGATAAGAAAATATTGAAATTGTGTTCATTGTTATTTGAACTAACTTTAATAAAATATTGAAATTGTGTACATTGTTATTTGAACTAACTTGCTTACATTACATGTTTTCTTATCTAAGTTAATCTCAAAGTGTTTAGTAGGTATTTATTGGTTAAAATGATGAAAAATAAATGTTAAATATATTTTTATGTTTCACAAAGTTTTATATTTAAAGTAGGCGCACAATCGGTGTCCAGAATGCAGGGTTGTTTGCTCCAACGAAGACGCTTTGCTGAGCCACTTTTACAGTCGCCATAAATCAAGCAACCAGAGACTGGAAAAGATAGTAAAATTAAGCTGATAGGCTCACCAATGGTATGACTTTAAATCAATAAATTGTGCATGCTTGACAAGCATTTTATGTACAAATAAAGTAACAAAAAAAGGAGGTCAACACATGCACTTTCCCATATAATGCTTTCTGTATCTTTTAGCAACTAATGACATGATTTTGTGTTGACATACTCAATATGATAGTTATAGCCCTATATAACTGGTATGTTCATTTTAGTTAATCTTTCTATTTTAATTAAACCTGTTTGTTTTAGCTAGATTGCTTTACAAACACAACCAGGATTATTTTTATGCCTCCGGATCGAAAGATCGGGGGTATATTGTTTTTGGCCTGTCTATCATTGTATGTGTCCGTGTGTGTGTGTGTGTCACAAAACTTTAACCAAAACTTTAACCTTCATCATAACTTTTGCAATATTGAACATAGCAACTTGATTTTTGGCATGCACATGTATCTCATGGAGCTGCACATTTTGAGTGGTGAAAGGTCAAAGTCAAGGTCATCCTTCAATGTCAAAGGTCCAAAAAAATAATTCAAAAACTTTAACCAAAACTTTAACCTTCTTCATAACTTTTGCAATATTGAACGTAGCAACTTGATATTTGGCATGCATGTGTATCTCATGGAGCTGCACATTTTCAGTGGTGAAAGATCAAGGTCATCCTTCAAGGTCAAAGGTAAAAAAAATAAAGTGGCGCATTAGGGGGCAATGTGTTTCCGACAACCACATCTCTTGTTAGCATTGTCTTACCCTGTTACATGCAATGTACATGTGGCTTATTAAATTGGAAACCCTGGTTTGCATGAGAATATTTTGCAAAACATAGTTGAAAAAACATACATGTATACAATTTAGTCATTACTGTTAGTATAATGAGCACCTCTATTTCTGAATATTTTGATTGGATGGTTATGGGCCTTTATGCGTGTGTCACATTTATGTATGTGAAAGTGTGTAATTAGACAAAATAATTTATATTTTTTTTATTTTTTGGGCAACGATCACTTATTTTAGAGTTATTTATAAGTAAATCTTACAGATTGCATCTGCTAATCATGAACTCAACGAAGTCAGCTTAAGGAAGTGGAAGGCATGCTTGGAAAATAGAAGTTTCCATTTTGAAGGCAAATTTTAGTATATTTCAAATTTGTAACCAAATGAAGTGACAAGATCTTGAATGAAAATTTGATTGAACATTTGTTATCTGTCAAGAGAAACAGTTTGAAGCGAATGAATTAAGTATTGCCTATTGTCTATAAGTTTATTGTGTGACCTGAACGCTGTGAGGGATATTACTTATTTTTAAACGCCGGTTTTGAAAAAACGGGACGTATTATAGTTTCACCCTTGGCGGGCGGCGGCGTCCATAAGTGTCCGCTCTCTAATTCAAATAGTTTTCATCCGATCTTCACCAAACTTGGTCAGAAGTTGTATCTAAACAATATCTAGGTCATGTTCAAATATGGGTCATGCCGGGTCAAAAACAAGGTCAGGGGTTCACTTAGTACATTTCAAGGATTAAGCATGGTGTCCGCTCTCTAATTGAAGTAGTTATCATCCGATCTTCACCAAATATGGTCAGAAATTGTGTCAAAATGTTAACTAGGTCAAGTTCAAATATGGGTTACGCCAGGTCAAAAACTAGGTCACGAGGTCACTTAGTGCATTTCAAGCATTAAGCACGGTGCCCACTCTATTATTGAAGTAGTTTTCATCTGATCTTCAACAAATGTGGTCAGAAGTTGTATCTAGACAATATTTAGTTCAAGTTCAAATATGGGTCATGCTGGGTCAAAAACTAGTTCACAGGGTGCATTTCAAGGATTTAGCATGGTGTAAGCTCTTTTATTGAAATAGTTTACATCCGATCTTCACAAAATTTGGGCAGAAGTTGTGTCTTAAATATATCTAAGTCAAGTTCAGATATAGGTCATGCCGGGTCGAAAACTAGGTCACTTAGTGCATTTCCAGCGTTGAGCATGTTGTCCAAAACCTTCAAACGGGCGTATCTTGTGACAGTTTGGCACTCTTGTTTATTACATTAAAGTCACACACCTTGAAATGAAATACATGTTAATCAGTACATAAAGATGCAATTTGAAAGTGTGCAAAATTGTCATTAAATCTATAGCATAGTTTGCAAGTAATTTATTTTTTTTTATATTTAAAAACTGAATGTTTGATTTGTATACGTACATGTTCAATTCGAGAAACACAATTATTTTAAGTTTTAAAGCGCAAAAAAGACGGATTTCTACCTTGCAACCACCAGATATATTCTAATTGGCAATGATAAAATATGTTTCTTATTTATATCCAAATTTACTATGCCAGATATTTCATTTCAAGGTGTGTGGCTTTAAGGAATTTTTTTTAAATGGGTATATTACCAATATCTGCACAGCCAGGATGATAGTAACCTTCAGACGCATCAAGACCTATTTTCGCAAGACGCGACTATAAGTGTGATTTGGTTGTGTTGAAAGAACACTGTGCATGTATGAACTATTTACATCTCATTGCGATGGCGATATAATAAATTCATAATAAGCCTTGTGAGGCCATATATGATCACATGTAGGATATTTTTATCTAAGAACAAAATTGTTCGGTTTGAATATACGTGCACTTTATAAGAAACACATCATGCGGTGGATATGCGACAATTAAACCTTTATTTTCTATTTAAATATTTATTAACGTGAATATACGACTTGCTTTAACGAAACAAGTGTTAATGCTTTACTGATAGGAACATGCGGCAGCAATGAATTGGACACTCCTCGTGCAAGTAATCATCATAGTCTAGGGACCCTTCAGATTTTGCATCGTAAAAAGTGTGACCCAGTAATATTGCTTAAAATGGTTGAGCTAACTTAATTTTCACCTTTTCTCGTGCTCTTTAATTACCCACATATTTAGGTCTGGTTGATAGTACTTTTACTTCCCACAGAGCAATTCGGTTCAAATTACTAATAACAACAATACACATTTTTAGCTTTATTTCAAAAGTGAACATATTTATTTAACGCAGACGTGTACATAATTGTAACACAGAACAAGAGCTGTTTGTAAAACATGCATGCCCCCCATATGGGCTGTCAGTTGTAGTGGCATCCATTGTGAATACGTTTTTTGTCACTGTGAACTTGACTTTTGACCTAGTGACCTGAAAATCAATAGGGGTCATCTGCCAGTCATGATCAATGTACATGAGAAGTTTCATGATCATTGACCTAAGTATTCTTGAGCTATCAACAGGAAACCATTAAACTGTTTTGAGTCACTATGACCTTAATCTTTGACCTAGTGACCTGAAAATCAATAGGGGTCATCTGCCAGTCATTATCAATGTACCTATGAAGGGGGTCATCTGCCAGTCATTATCAATGTACCTATGAAGTTTCATGGTCCTAGGCGTAAGCATTCTTGAGTTATCATCATGAAACCATTTTACTGTTTCGAGTAACTGTGACATTGACCTTTGACCTAGTGACCGGAAAATCAATAGGAGTCATCTGCCAGCCATGATCAATGTTCCTATGAAGTTTCATGATCCTCGGCGTAAGCATTCTTGAGTTATCATCCAAAAATCATTTTACTGTTTTGAGTCACTGTGACCTTTGACCTAGTGACCTGAGAATCAATAGGGGTCATCTGCCAGTAATGATTAATGTACCTATGAAGTTTCATGATGCTAGGCCTAAGCATTCTTGAGTTATCATCCGGAAACCATTTTACTATTTCGAGTCACTGTGACCTTGACCTTTGACCTAGTGACCTGTAAATCAACAGAGGTTATCTGTCAGTTATGATCAATGTTCCTATGAAGTTTCATGATCCTAGGCGTAAGCATTGTTGCGTTATCTTCCAGAAACCATTTTAGTATTTTGATTCACTGTGACCTTTACCTTTGACCAAGTGACCTGAAAATCAATAGGGGCCATTCGCCAGTCATGATCAATATACCTATGAATTTTTTATTGTATGATCCTAGGCGTAAGCATTCAGGAGTTATCATCCGGAAACCATTTTTTTATTTCGAGTCACTTGGACCTTGACCTTTGACTTAGTGTCATGAAAATCAATATGGGTCATCTGCGAGTTATCATCAATGTACCTATTAAGTTTCATGATCCTAGGCGTAAGCGTTCTTGAGTTATCATCTGGAAACCATTTTACTATTTCGAGTCTTTGTGACCTTGACCTCAAAATCAATGGGGGTCATCTGCGAGTCATCATCAATGTACCTATGAAGTTTCATGATCCTAGGCGTAAGCGTTCTTGAGTTATCATCCGGAAACCATTTTACTATTTCGAGTCTTTGTGACTTTGAGCTCAAAATCAATGGGGGTCATCTGCCAGTCATGATCAATGTACCTATGAAGTTTCATGATCCTAGGCGTATTCGTTCTAGAGTTATCATCCGGAAACCATTTTACTATTTGGAGTCTTTGTGACCTTGACCTCGAAATCAATGGGGGTCATCTGCCAGTCATGATCAATGAGCCTATGAAGTTTCATGATCCTAGGCCAAAGCGTTCTTGAGTTATCATCAGGAAACCATCTGGTGGACGGACGGACCAACCGACTGACATGTGCAAAACAATATACCCACTCATCTTCCAAGAAGGGCATAAATATAATATTAATTTTTAGTAATCTAAATTAACTAAAAATTGCTAGATTGTAATTTCCGAGAAATTATCGGAAAACATCGTTAAAGTTAAAGGGTATCTGCCAGCTTATGCCATTATAACACAAATGTTAAATGACAAAAGCTGTTGCCCGGTTCACGGCACGCGGAGCCTACCCTATTGTGAACCATAACCTTCTTGTGTATTTCATCCTAGTAGTTACCTAGACATAGAACAGAAACATTGGTTACTTTTATGAAATAATTCTTATAAAACTTGGTATACAAATTGCGACATTGTTGCCCATTTGTCTGTCAGTCCAGGTCCGAATAGTCATTAAAATTGAGAAAACTCAGTAAGATTTCATGAAACTTAATATTCACATCATTTTTAAATACACAAAATAATACATTGACCATTTTAATTTTGTGATAACACTTGGTTTACAAATGAACTCAGAAGAGCAATGTGATATTTATTTTGTCCCTACCGTTTTCACATGAAGGGATTTACTGTTGACCCACTGTCCATCGGTCTATCAGTCAAATAAACAACCTGGATCTGGTTACAATGTTTTCCTAAGATTTCACCAGGTTACCTACTTTTTGGACACAACACAGGCTTACTCAACCAAGATGAGCATGTCGATCAGGTTTCATCAACATTGAGTCGAAAAGGGCCTGGTTTCTTTCTTCAACCGATGACCCCCTAACACAGCAAGTCAATCCTCGAATGTCCGAAATATGTTCTGGTTCTTATAATGGCAGACAAAAACAAGACCTATGATTTTAAGTAAATTTGTTATGTTCATATATACATTAATTATTCCAACTATTTTTTTAGCTTGTATATGTTGTTATACAATTGTATTAAACATGGCCATTTAAGTCTTTCATAAGATTCTAACTAAACAAATGAGTTTTAATTTCTTTTAAAACTCTTGATGCAAGCAAACGATGAACGGCAGTATTGGGGAAAAAAACTGGCAGACAATATGTATTTGACCATCAACACTAGAGAAGACTGAGATAAAGATATGCAGAAAATGAAGTAACACCAGTTCATACACAGTGCTCAACTTACATCATAGAGATGTTTAAGTGCATGGATTTCAAGGCTATTAAAGCTCAGGACTTTGATACAGTCTCCCCATCTACAGCATTTCTCTTGAACCACGTGAGAGATGATATGTGCATCTTGCTGTCCTCTGGAGTGGAAGTCTACCTTGCAGGATATCCATTTGCACGAATACTCCTATAACAAGCAAATTTGTAAACTGCAGATTGGAAGCCAAAGTCAATTAACTTACAGTGTCCACATTTTTAACTTAAGTTATAATCATTGACTAAGTTTTTCACAAATGTTATTTTTTATTGAAAATGTTAATGAAAAGGCAAAAAAAAGAGATTTACTGTGAAATAAGTCAATGGAGATACGCCTACTAATAGCTCTTGGTGTGTATTGTGGATTTCACCATGACATGTTTTACTCTATTTTTGTTTTATTTATCTTTATATTGATATTTTCCATGAGTACTTTACGCAGATACACATCTAATCAGAGCCTCTGTTAATGTAATAAAAGTATGTTACTGTTCTGTTCTTCTGTTAATAACTAATCTAAAAAGAAAGAAAAAAGTAAATTTGCTCTATTGTATGAATATGGCATACACTTATTTTTTAATGTTGAAATCTTATTAAATTTATGATATATAGCCCTAAATGTTTGTAACAAACAGATGGATGGACTGACAGACTGACCGATTGAAAACGCCAACACTATATCTTTCTGGCTTTAATGAGGATAATGATTCAACAGAAAGTAGAAATCATCAATAAAAACTTGATGCATCTAAGTTAACTTAGCAATTAGTGAGTTCAATATGTCCTTTAACTGAACAAAAAACAGATGTTTCAAAAACTTAACATGATTTGTTGCAAATATTAAAAAGCACTTACAGGTCCTGGGTTTCAATCACCAACATATGATAAAATAGTTCTCAGTAACAAAAGGCACAAACATGCAAGAAAAAAATCACTTTAATGTTAAAATAAATATATATAGTTATTCAATAAACAATGTATATTGTGTCATAAAGTACCGGTCCTGGATTTTTCTCAACATCATTAAATAGCATCAACATCAGCTGGGACAGGTTAACATGTTGTTGAATACACAGCTGCATCATGATGTAATGAAGACCACCTTGTCCACACATACGACCCAGAATCATCAGCCCAAACATCTTGATCCACATGGTGGGTGGGAAATGTTTGTATGTTCCTAAAGAACAAAACATGTTAATGATTTATCATTTAAAGAATAAAAGGCAAGCCTTAAAATTCATAGAAAGCTTTAACTTCTGAAGGTTAATATCATCCTGGCTGTGCAGATCTTGGTAATATACCCATCTAAAAAACATTCCTTAAAGCCACACACCTTGAAATGAAATATCTGGCATAGTAAATTTGGATATAAATAAGAAACATATTTTATCTTTGCCAATTAGAATATATCTGGTGGTTGCAAGGTAGAAATCCGTCTTTTTTGCGCTTTAAAACTTACAAATAATTGTGTTTCTCGAATTGAACATGTACGTTTACAAATCATACATTCAGTTTTTAAATATAAAAAAAATAAATTACTTGCTTACTAGGCTATAGATTTAATGACAATTTTGCACACTTTCAAATTGCATCTTTATGTACTGATTAACATGTATTTCATTTCAAGGTGTGTGCCTTTAATGTAATAAACAAGAGTGCCAAACTGTCACAAGATACGGCCGTTTGAAGGTTTTGGACACCATGCTCAACGCTGGAAATGCACTAAGTGACCTAGTTTTCGACCCGGCATGACCTATATCTGAACTTGACTTAGATATCATTAAGACACAACTTCTGCCCAAATTTGGTGAAGATTGGATGAAAACTATTTCATTTAAAGAGCTTACACCATGCTAAATCCTTGAAATGCACCCTGTGAACAAGTTTTTGACCCAGCATGACCCATATTTGAACTTGAACTAGATATTGTCTTGATACAACTTCTGACCACATTTGTTGAAGATCAGATGAAAACTACTTCAATAAGAGAGTGGACACCGTGCTAAATGCTTGAAATGCACTTAGTGACCTCGTGACCTAGTTTTTAACCTGGCATGACCCATATTTGAACTTGACCTAGATAACATTTTGACACAATTTCTGACCAAATTTGGTGAAGATCGGATGATAACTACTTCAATTAGAGAGCGGACACCATGCTTAATCCTTGAAATGTACTAAGTGAACCCTGACCTTGTTTTTGACCCGGCATGACCCATATTTGAACTTGACCTAGATATTGTCTAGATAAAACTTCTGACCAAAGTTCGTGAAGATTGGATGAAAACGACTTCAATTAGAGAGCAGACACGATGCGAAATGAATGAAATGCTCTAAGTGACCTCGCGACCTAGTTTTTGACCCGGCATGATCCATATTTTAACTTGACCTAGATATCATTTACACACAACTTTTGACTAAATTTGGTAAAGATCAGCTGAAAACTACTGCAATTAGAGAGCCACCAATGCTAAATCCTTCAAATGCACTAAGTGACCCCGTGACCTAGTTTTTGACCTGGCATGACCCATATTCGAACTTGACCTAGATATTGTCTAGATACAACTTCTGACCAAGTTTGGTGAAGATCGGATGAAAACTATTTGAATTAGAGAGCGGACACTGTTATGGACGCCTGCCGCCCGCCAAGGGTGAAACTATAATACGTCCCGTTTTTTCAAAACCGGCGTTTAAAAATAAGTAATATCCCTCACAGGGTTCAGGTCACACAATAAACTTATAGACAATAGGCAATACTTAATTCATTCGCTTCAAACTGTTTCTCTTGACAGATAACAAATGTTCAATCAAATTTTCATTCAAGATCTTGTCACTTCATTTGGTTACAAATTTGAAATATACTAAAATTTGCCTTCATTATGGAAACTTCTATTTTCCAATCATGCCTTCCACTTCCTTGAGCTGACTTCGTTGAGTTCATGATTAGCAGATGCAATCTGTAAGATTTACTTATAAATAACTCTAAAATAAGTGATCGTTGCCCAAAAAATAAAATATTCTTTTGTCTAATTACACACTTTCACATACATAAATGGGACACACGCATAAAGGCCCATAACCATCCAATCAAAATATTCAGAAATAGAGGTGCTCATTATACTAACAGTAATGACTAAGTTTGAATACATGTATGTTTTTTCAACTATGTTTTGCAAAATATTCTCATGCAAACCAGGGTTTTCAATTTAATAAGCCACATGTACATTGCATGTAACAGGGTAAGACAATGCTAACAAGAGATGTGGTTGTCAGAAACACAATGCCCCCTAATGCGCCACTTTGATTTTTTTTTACCTTTGACCTTGAAGGATGACCTTGATCTTTCACCACTCAAAATGTGCAGCTCCATGAGATACACATGCATGCAAAATATCAAGTTGCTACGTTCAATATTGCAAAAGTTATGAAGAAGGTTAAAGTTTTGGTTAAAGTTTTTTAATTATTTTTTTTGACCTTTGACCTTGAAGGATGACCTTGACTTTGGCCTTTCACCACTCAAAATGTGCAGCTCCATGAGATACATGTGCATGCCAAAAATCAAGTTGCTATGTTCAATATTGCACTAGTTATGATGAAGGTTAAAGTTTTGGTTAAAGTTTTGGGACACACACACACACGGACACATACAATGACAGACAGGCCAAAAACAATATACCCCCGATCTTTCGATCCGGAGGCATAAAAATAATCCTGGTTGTGTTTGTCAAGCAATCTAGCTAAAACAAACAGGTTTAATTAAAATAGAAAGATTAACTAAAGTGAACATACCAGTTATATATGGCTATAAGTATCATATTGAGTATGTCAACACAAAATCGTGTCATTAGTTGCTAAAAGATACAGAAAGCATTATATGGGAAAGTGCATGTATTGACCTCCTTTTTTTGTTACTTTATTTGTACATAAAATGCTTGTCAAGCATGCACAATTTATTGATTTAAAGTCATACCATTGGTGAGCCTATCAGCTTAATTTTACTCTCTTTTCCAGTCTCTGGTTGCTTGATATGGCGACTGCAGAAGTGGCTCAGCAAAGCGTCTCTGTTGGAGCAAACAACCCTGCATTCTGGACACCGATTGTGCGCCTACTTTAAATATAAAACTTTGTGAAACATAAAAATATATTTAACATTTATTTTTCATCATTTTAACCAATAAATACCTACTAGACAAAAACTTTGATATTAACTTAGATAAGAAAACATGTAATGTAAGCAGGTTAGTTCAAATAACAATGTACACAATTTCAATATTTTCTTAAAGTTAGTTCAAATAACAATGAACACAATTTCAATATTTTCTTATCACTAAACCAATAATTATTATTTAAAAAAAAACAACATCCTGACAGTCCCCTCACATTTATGTGACTGAACTATCAGTCAAAAAAACGTTTGTTAGCTAACAGGGAGATATCTGTTATGGGAGAAGGTTCAAAATATTTTTGCCATTTCTTATATCACACTGCAAGTGTCAGTGCTACTGGCTCTGGGCATTTTCTATTTTTATCAAACCACTAGATTAAGTGTACACGGTATTTTATTCAGAAAACTTTGCAAATGACAACCTCAGTGTCTGGACTGACCTGATGCACCAAATCGCACAAGTCAGCTACATCTCTGAAATTATTTCAATACAATCATTCTCATTAATAAAAATATGTTACAAGAGCTGTCAGAGGACAGCGCGCTCGACTATTCGAGTGCTTGACAGTATAACGTAAGCCATCATGGGGAAATTGTTCATATTCAATAATTTATTAGATGATCTTTCAAAAATAAAAAAAGGAAAAAATAAAAATTGGGGGGGGGGGGTAGGGGGGGGTTGAGAGCGAGGTATAACGTGGGGTGTGGTCATTTATAAGACTATCTGACGATCTTCAAAAATAAAAAAAGGAAAAAAAAATTGGGGGGGAGGTGGGGGTGGGCAGGGATTCTGGGTTGAGGCATGGTGGGGTATTGCAGTGCTGCAGCTAGGATTTGAAAAGGGCAGGGGGATTTTTTTTCAAAAGGGCACTTTAGACGCGCAGTATTTTGTCAAAATGGCACTTTCGAGCGCACGGGCGTTTCTAGAATGCTTCCTCATGCATGTTAATTTATATGTTTTTAATAATTGTAAGAATAAATTACTCCCATCGTCATTAAACAATTCGAATTTAATGACTACAATTAGGAATAAATTAATTACAATGTATTTTAATAAGAGATTTATTAATCATCATATGTAAAAAAAAAAAAAAAAAAAAATTTAAGGGCAGGGGGGGGGGCCTAGGAAGGTCAGGGGGGAGGTTCGGGAGGGCAGGGCGGGGCGCCCTTCAATTTAGGCCTAGCTGGAGCACTGGTATTGCATGGGTGGAATCCATTGTGGTATTCAGGTAAGTGTTGTTTTGTCAAAGTATTAATAAAATCTTATCATAAATAAAGAAGTTATGTGAATTTAAGCAAAATGTTCAATTCTCAAAGTAAAAAAGGGGCCATAATTCTATCAAAATGCTTGATTCAGTGGTCTGCTCTTGTTTGTAGGTTTGGGTCATGTTGGTTAACAAGTATGCAAAGTATAATAGCAATATGTCAAAGGACATAGGAAATATTTGGGGTAGCACGCAAACTTTAACATAGATTTATCAATAATATGCATATTCTGAGTATAAAAGGGGCCATAATTCTATCAAAATGCTTGATTAAGTGGTCTGCTCTTCTTTGTAGGTTGGGGTCATGTTGGTAAACAAGTATGCAATATATAAAAGCAATATGTCAAAGGATATAGGAAATATTTGGGGTAGTACGCACAATTTAACATAGATTTATCAATAATATGCATACAGTCCAACCTGTCAATAAAGACCACTCAAGGGATTTGGTCGTTGTGGTCTTTGTTCACAGGTGGTCTTTATTCGCAGGGTCGATCGAAACTTTGCCAAATATGCTAGTAGTTTTTTAACAGGTACCTTATCTATGTATGTGCTCTATTGTTTAAATGTTTGAATACTTATGCATGTGTAATGAAATAAAGGATTGAAAACACAGTTTTGTTTTGCATTTGTATATTTATTACATGTTGTATTTCTATTCCCTTATGTTTTTATTATTTATTTAATTTATCATATACTGTCTAAATAACTATAGACATACATGTATACGTACATGTACATGTAATTCTACAAAGAACAAAGTACAAAATACACATAAAATAGCAAACATTAAAAGATGAAATACATGAATCACTACTACACAACCAGTCAATGCACTAAGTCATTCACTGACGCGAATTCCGACTCACGCTTAGGGCGTTTACTTTCACAGTTTACGTACTCCTCGAATTCGTCCATAATCTCATGTTTACGCTTTAAAATGCTCTGAATTTGAGTTTTTTCCTACACCAAGATCACTAGCCACTCGTCTACAACTGTGATATTAACCTAACAAACTAATGACCTTAACGCGTTCTTCCAATGGCAAGAACTTACGCTTGGAAGCCATGATGGTTAACTTGAACTGACAATTTACTTTTCTATAATCTATGAACGTCTTAGTACGGAGAAATTTAAGAAGAGAATGACTATCAAAATGTTTGTCTTTAAAAGGCATCGTAAATGATATGAAACCGTTAATTTCCTTAATGAGTTTATGAAAGCCCCAAATTTGTCTTTTATATTTTTGGCAATTAGTACATTAATCGCGAGTCACTTAAATACAAAGGCAATTTTTTACACTTTTGACAAACTGTCAGATGCATAAAAGTAGCAGGCGACTACCAATTAGCAAAGCATGTTAAATAAACAAGCAACTGCTATCGAGTGCAATAAACTGTCACTTGCCAATATCTCCATAGCGACCGACCAGTCCACTGGTAAGATGTGTATCACGTGACTACGCAGCGTCCTGGCGGCCATTTTGTTTTTTTAAAGTTGCGAAATCGTTGATTTTAATGATTGCAGTGGTCGTTGTAAGCTATCAAAATGGAGATTTGGGAATGTAAAAGGATGGTCGTTGGTCTTTGTTCACAGGTGGGCTTTATTCGCAGGTTCAATATATAGTGAAATCGTTCGGGAGGAAATCGGTGTGGTCGTTATTGACTGTTGGTCGCTATTAACAGGCGGTCGCTCGGGCAGGTTGGACTCTAAGTATAAACGGGGCAATAATTCTGTCAAAATGCTTGATACAGTGGTCTGCTCTTGTTTATAGGTTGGGATCATGTTGGTAAACAAGAGTATGCAAAATATGAAAGCAATATGTCAATGGACATTAAAAATATTTGGGGTATTACGCAAACTTTAACATTTGCACGCTCACTAAAACGCCAACGCCGGGGTGAGTAGGATAGCTCCACTATATATAATTCATATATAATAGTCGAGCTAAAATACAGTCAACAAATAAAGAGTTGTTGTCACTGGGAATGTGATCTTGCATATATACACTTCATGTTGAAAACATATTTTTTTCAATTAAATTGTTAAACAAGAGCTGTCTCCATAGGATGACGTATGCCCCCAATAAATGCTTTGATAGAAATTATGAGCATTTTTCGAAATCTAAATGCATTTTTCGAACCCTAAACGCGGACCCTAATGTCAAGGTCATGGGGTAAAAATTTGTGTGCGTATGGAAAGGCCTTGTCCATATACACATGCATATCAAATATGAATGTTACATCTGAAGCGACAAAAGAAGTTATGAGCATTTTTCGAAACCTAAACACAAAGTGTGACCGACAGACAGACATCAGATGGAAGGACAGTGCGATCACTGTATGCCCTCCTTCGGCGGCATTAAAAAAAGTTAATCCAGAAATGCAAAATAAGTCCCAAACTAGAGAGCGGACACCATACTTAATCCTTGAAATGCACTAAGTGACCCCGTGACCTAGTTTTTGACCCGGCATGACCCATATTCGAACATGACCTAGATATTGTCTTGATACAACTTCTGACCAAGTTTGGTAAAGATCAGATAAAAACTACTTCAATTAGAGAGCGGACACCATGCTTAATCCTTGAAATGCACTAAGTGACCCCATGGTCTTGTTTTTGACCCGGCATGGCCCATATTCAAGCTTGACCTAGATATTGTCTAGATACATCTTCTGACCAAGTTTGGTAAAGATCGGATAAAAACTATTTGAATAACAGAGCGGACAAGAAAAGTGTGACAGACGGACAGACAGTGCGAAAACTATATACCCACTTTTCTTCGAAAGGGGGCATAAACATGTGGAGTAAAGTATACAAATGTGTACTTTTTCTTTGCAGACTGACTTACAGTACCTATCAAAATAAATACATAAACAAATATGTATAATCAGGGATCATATTTTTTCGGTTTTGTCGGTCCTAGACCGATTGGGGTCATGAAAGACCGATTGAAAATCCCAAACAGTCGGTCCGATTCTATTTGCTATTAAAATTCTCATGTCATGAAATCGATTACACAGTGTACATGCTAACACACCCTTATGGCATTCTTATCTCGATAAGATGTGATAAACCATTCGCTGCAGTCTCTAAACCGGTCAGGACCGGTTTATTGCACGTCAGACCAAGAACCAAAAACTTGTGAACAGCGGATTAAAGACGCATCCGAAAAGACGCGTCTGAACGCACGCGCTGTAACTAAACAAAACATGCCGATACATTTTCCACCAGCGTAATAATCCGGTAATATAATTATGAATGAAAGTCGCGGATCTGATCGACAGAACAGCCGAAAGTTATTTTTATGGGCGGAACTTCACATAAAATAGTACACAAGGAAAATAATATACATAGAATAAATCTTTAGTAAAACCGTGTTAGAATCGAAATAATTCGTGTACTTTATACTTTGTTGTTTAATAACTCACGACCGGAAAATTAGATGCGTGGTTTCAAATGCTTCGCTCTCGTGATTAAATCCCTACGCATCTAAACTATCGGCCGTGGGTTATTTGACAACACATTATTTATTAAATATTTGGTTGTTGTTGTCAGTAGCCAACCTACGCACAGACATTTGTTTGGTTCAGTGCATGTTTGTAAGCTATTATCGAGTCGACAACAATTTAAAACATCGGTATAGACTTACACAGATTAATAATATTGACAACTTTGAAAAAAGTCTGATAAAACAGCACACGAAACAACAATGAAATACCAAATGATAAAACCAGTTCAGAAAACTCGTTCCGACTAAAAAAAATGCCTAAGGGAATTTTACTTGTACATGTATTATACCACCTTCATGAATGGCAAAATCAAGGGTATATATTTTAACGTAATTTGTCATGATTTCGGATATACATTTTCGGATATTTTTCCCCGTTTATATCCGGACCGATTGATGTTGCGGAAAAATATGATCCCTGTGTATAATTATATTGTTTATATTATGCGCATAAATAAAACATTTGCTATTTCATGTAAAATTATTTGTAGACAGCAAATAATGAAACAAGAAACCGTTTGAGACGGGTGATGCTCCACAAAGTTTTTTTTTTCACAATATTGCACTATATATTCAGATAAAAGGAAACGTCTTGAGGGGCATAACTTTGACAAAATAATACGATGGATGGTTTGGCACCTTAAAAATTTCAAAGGGCCATAACTCTGTAAATAAATCATCTAACCAGAACCCACTTATAACATGCGCATCTCCTCAAGGTAGTTAAGCTTCCCATAAAGCTTTCTTGTATTCCAGTCAGTAGTTGGGGAGAAATAGCCCGGTCAAGAATTGCACTATATGTACAGTTTATAAAAAAAGGGCCATAACTCTGTGAAAAATCATCCGACCATAACCGGTTTATAATATGCACATCTCCTGTTGGTAGTGAAGCTTCTCATAAAGTTTCATTGAATTCCCGTAATAAGTTGCTGAGAAATAGCTCGGACAAGAATTGCACTATATGTACCATGGAAAATTTCAAAGGGCCATAACTCTGTGGAAAATCATCCGACGAGAACCGGCTGATAATATGCACATCTCCTCTTGGTAGCAGGGTTGGCACCAATCGACCGCCCCCCGGTTTTAACCGGCGGTTCTTACCGGTTAAAACCGCCCCGGTCAATACTCCCAAAGTGGTCATTACTGGTCAATACTGGTTGATTGAACTTTACCCCCAATTTTGATTAATATTCCATGCTTAATTAAACAATATTGATAATATAAATTAAACAGGCATGTTGCCAATAATTAATGTCTTAAGCTATTAAAACCCACTATTTTATACCTGTTCATGCAATTTGTAGGCCAATCTCTCAAAATTTTGCAAATGAGTCAAGTTGGTCAATTGGATTTTGCTGGTCGATTGATTTTTTTCAATTCTAACGAATTATGAATGCTCAGAAAATTCTGTGTTTGATTCAACAAGAACCTGTCAATTACTGTGTATTAGTTGTTCCTCATGCCCCACTGTCTCCACAGTCTTTCACAGTCTTCAAACCTATATAGGTTAGGGCTCCCAAAACTGATAATAGGGCTTTACATGGCACCTTTGACACAACCCTTACTTGTCATGTACAATGTATTCTTGCCTGGATTTCTTTAACAAAATAGTGAAAAAATATTTTATTTTACCATTGATATAAAAAAAAACTTACTAAGAAATAATTATTAAAAGAAAGATATAATTGAAAAGAAGAGTCTAGAGTAGACCCACAATTGGTAAACAGTATTTGTTGCCAAAATCAAGAACTTTGATTGCTTATTCATTTGAAGACCAATTGAACTTTAAAATAAGAAAACCCTCTTAATATAGAAAGGAGATAAGTTAGAAGTAACTATGAAATTAATAACAGTAATAGCAAGTTATCTCATTTTGTTTGAGTGAAATGAAATAGCCGATTTGCTTCATTGTCACTTTCAGAGACATACCAGTGCATGCATTTTATTACCAATTAAGGCTTAGGGTCATAAATGATCTGGCCCAGATCATTTATGACCCTAGAAACCACAAGAGTTCTGTTTGTCCATCAGCTTATCAAATAGATATATCAATAGATCAGTGAAATACTATGGTAACTACAATAGTAATAATACTTCAGTAACAGATGTGATACACTGCGATAAAGATATTGCCTTAGTTCTTTTGTATTTGAGACCGTTTCCATAAATAATAAAGAAGTATTTTTTACAGCTTTAAAGCTTTTTTTTACGATAACTCAAAAAAAGTTTATCAATCACAGAATAATGATTGATTTAATATAGAATGGCTTAAATTCTTCCTTTGTCATGTTTAAATGCTACAATTTTCAATCGACCAGTATTGACCAATAATGACCAGTAATGACCAGTATTGACCGGTTTTAACCGGGTATTGACCGCCGGCCCGGTCAATACTCAATTGACCGGTCAATATGCCAACCCTGCTTGGTAGTGAAGCTTCCCATAAAGTTTCATTGAATTCCAGTCATTAGTTGCTGATAAATAGCTCGGACAAGAATTGCACTATATGTACAGTTAATGGAAAATTTCAAAGGGCCATAACTCTGTGAAAAATCATCCGACCAGAACCCGCTGATAATATGCACATCTCCTCTTGGTAGTGTAGCTTCCCATAAAGTTTCATTGAATTCCGGTCATTAGTTGCTGAGAAATAGCCCGGACAAAAATTGTGCACACACGGACAGACGGACTGACGAAGCGGCGACAATATGCTCCCCCCAAATATTTGGGGGGAGCATAAAATGTCAAATTAACATGGATAAAAGAAAATATTGTGAAATGCTTTATTTATAAATTAGAAACTAGATCACACTTCTACAATGATTGCAAGTTTCCATGACTCATTGAGGAATAAACCATGTAAAATGTTAGTTTTGCAAATTTATATAGTTATGGGAAACAACTACATTAAATTTAAATATCAAAGCTTTTTTTTATAATTGTTTATGTACCGGTAAAACACCGCTTCATTCGTAAGAATGTCATTTGAGCCTAGATGAAGATACAGCTGTTGAACATCCATCTTCCGCAAGTCTCTCAACAATGCATGGCGAAAATGATCACAAGAAAATTTGGCACCTTTGAAAACAGAGTTAGCGAATGTCTGTGTAAATAAATCACAAATATACAATGAATGAATACACAAGGAAAATGCATGCTTTGCCTCAGGATTAAAATGAAAAGTTTGCAAATACAATTCCCTACAATCTGTAAAATATTCCACATGCTTAAATAAAATATATAACCATGCAAATTAGTAAGAAAACGCAATCATTGCACATCAGCATAATAAAAAATTTCCTCAAAAATGTTTACAAAAACAGTAAACATTTAAACGACTGTTGATATCAACATAATCCATTTAAGTTCATTACGTTACAATGTTGCAAAACTTATTAAAAGCTGTTAAAAAAGACTCGTTTACATTTGTATTATGTGTGCCAGATGGCCCTTATTCACAATAGCATAAACATAACAAAACACCATGTACGACCTAGACGTCTTGAATATTTGACACACGTCGGCACAAAGTGCTCGGGAAAATTTTCCAGCTATTTGTTGCATGATCATGCCCCGAATTGTCTTGAACATTCGACGCGCGTCAGCACAACGTGCATGAGAAAATTTTCCCGACATTTATTCATCCGCATTCATTTTTAATTTAATAAACAGATACTCGTTTTTATGTACATCTTGTTAGGTAGAAAACAATAAAAAAATTACACAGGTGTAGTCTTATTGAAGAAATGTGGGATCAATATTTATTCGTCTTTGTTATAAAATACTACAGCATGTAAGTAGAAAACGTGTACCCAATGATTCGACAACGGCAAGAACAGTTGGTTTTAATATGACGTTATTGCGCAAATGGGTTATGATCTGAATATAACTTCTGGAAATAATCATTACTTTCAGTTTGGAAATGCGATGTCAAGGACGCTTTTATAACTGACATATGGATACCGTTTAAACGGTAACCTTTTGTTTATTTCATTAATCATTTCTTTTTAACGTTTAGAAAAATGTGTTCATGTGATACCATTAATAGAAACAAACCTGAAACTGTAGCTACTGTTCTATACCATTTTCATTACATATTCTCACCAGAGATTGGCAGGCATTTGACAGCTATATCGTCAGGAAGAATATCCTTAATCCGATGAACATTGGAGTCCCCAGCAATAAGGTTCACTTTTCTCCTGTCTTGGGCACCTGAAAAAATAAAAGGAAAATGCTTCCTGACACAACGCTGCATCCTGTTCAAAAGAGCCTGCGTAATAAATCTACTAATTATAAAAAGACAAGTCTTAACAATCCAAATACTACCTTAACAATACTTTTGCAACAAGACTAATAAGGACGACTAAACTTGTCTTATGTGTGTCTAACTACACAAAAAGAATATAAACAAAACAGATCAATCACGCTTTAATAAAAATAAAGGTCACACAAGTTAAAAAGCACTAGTTTTCAATAATCAATAAGTGTCATAATTGCAATACACTGGTCAGTGTTCAGTGCAAATATCACTATGAACATGTCAAAAGTGTCAATTATTGCACTAGCGTGTAACACACTGTATGTGTCCAAATGCGCGAAGCACCTGTTTTTTAATAATTAGTATAAAGTGTCATTCAAAATTACAATCCACTGGTAAGTGTTCAATGAATGCAAATATCACACAGTCACTATAAACACATCAAAAGCGTCAATTATTGCACTAGTGTAAAACACACTGTAAGTGTCCAAATGCGCGAAGCACGTGTTTTTAATAGATCACAAAATGGGTAATAAAACACACAGTTGAACACAAAGTAAACACAAATCCTTCGTTCACTCACACTGAGTTACTAGGACTAGGTCGCGAAAATGAATGCCACTTTTGAATTATACACTTTACAACGTCGAAATACACCAAATCACAATTAAAAGATAGCTATTGCAAGTTCAAAAACAACACTGAAATATAAAAGCGCCGAAATGACTTCTTGATCTCAAAACAATGTCACAAACGTATACAATACCGGATCTTAACCGTTTGAAAGCTCGTGGGCAATCAGAAGGGGAGATTATTCCAACGATGTTTTTTATTGTTTCTCCATTCGGTACCCATCGCACGTTATTTGATTACGCTTTCGCCATAGATGGTCATATTACAATCATTCATCACGTTTATTTATATATGTTTGTGTTGTGACATATATGGTTATGATTACCATATAAGGTAAAGACGGTCAGGGACCAGAGTCGCTCTGCTCTTGCTTGTCTAGTTGATTTTTGTTTGTGTTTAAGATTAAGATCCCCCTCCCCCCCGTGCTCTGAAGATTCGCTTATGTACTTTTTTTTAATTTGTACAGTAAATAAAGAAATAAGAAAGAAAGAAAGAAATCTAAAATAGGTTTATGTTTACAACAGCTTCTGAGCAAGTAGTATTTGAAGAAACCAAACCGACTTCAGGCATGGCATACAATAATGCAACCCTCTTTAAGATAAATCGTTTCATTTTATTACTAAAATTCTGACGTGTCATCGGATCAAAGAGTTGGTTACCTGGTAGGTCATACTGGGTATAACGTCACATAAACCTTAAATTGTATGATTGGTATTATACAAAGGGGCGCAAGCAGTAAAATACTATTTATCATATACACAGACGAGCAATTTCCCTTCGTCAGAGTCTTGATTTTGATGATATATGACTTAAATCAACATATCAATCAATAAACAAAGAACTCGCATTCACATCAGTGTAGTCAGAAACGGCGATGGGTTTATTATGTTTATCCGGAAAATGCTACATTTCAGATAAATGTACGGTTCTTACTGGCACCAAAGTTTGCGTCGGGAATCCGAATTGAACACATGGAATTTCATTCGCTATCCAGGGGGCTGTGACACATGCTATTGGAAGTTTACAAAACTAAAAAAACACACTTATTATTATTTATTATTATTTACCATATTTATATAGCACTTTTATCATGAATTCACACGTTCAAAAGTGCTGTACAATACAAATGCATGGTTCAACCAGTAAAATTAACAAAGAAATTTAAAACTATGATAAACAGCGATAGATGGACACATATAAAACTGAAAATAGATAGAAACCTACATACTACGAGGATATAAATGACAAGCATATTTAAGAACAATTATAAAATATGGTATTTAAGAATTAAAACAAATTATAAAATAAATACCTATAAGCGCTTAAAAGAAATTAATACCAAGCTAAACATAGAATAAACGTTTAAAATAGCAAACTACTCGTAAACTGGTATAACATAAATCGGTGCTTTGTTTAGTCTTGTCACAGAATTAATTTTGAAATAATCATCATTGCAAGTAAATGTTTGCGAAATAGTGGGTTTTCAGTGCTTTCTTAAAGGCTGGTAATGTTTTAATGTCTCTGAGCGATGCTGGTAGCGCGTTCCAAAGTGTTGGAGCGGCAGACCTGAACGAATGGCCTCCGTACGACACAGTCCTGGTTCTCGGCGCGACTAGCAGGACTGAGTTATTCTGAGATCTGAGTTCTCTGCGTGGAGTGTAAATCTCAAGCATACTCTTGATGTAGCTTGGTGACTGTCCTTGAAGTGCTTTAAACACATGCATCAGTACTTTGTACTCCACTCTTGCATGTACAGGAAGCCAGTGGAGTTCCCTAAGCACCGGTGTAATGTGACCTTGTCGTGGTGTCCTGGTGATTACACGAGCAGCGGTATTTTGAACACTTTGAAGTCTGTTCAGAGCATAACTCGGTGATCCACATAACAGGGAATTACAGTAATCAAGTCTTGATGTTACCAAAGAGTTTATCAGAGATTTTGTTGCATCCACAGTCAGGTATTTCCGAATTCGACCTATTTGTCTGATCTGGTTGTAACATGATCTGGAAACAGAGTTTACCTGCTTTTCCAAATCTAAATGAGAGTCTAGAATGGCACCAAGGTTCCTAACAGCTGTTGTTGGTTTGATAACAGCTGTGCCGATTTTAACGGTGAAATTTTCAGTTTTAATGTGCTTTGGTACAAAGATAATCACTTCTGTTTTGTCGGCATTAATTTTAAGTAAGTTGTTATTCATCCACAGTACTATATCAGTCACACACGCTTCAATTCGTTGCAGCGCATCTTCGCGCGAAACAGAATCCTTGGGTTTAAATGACATGTACAACTGGGAGTCATCGGCATAGAAGTGAAAAACTTAAAAGGAAAAGTTTTATGAATGTTTATTCACCCCATGTGATATTCCAGTCAGCATATGGGTACTAATAGTTTATACACAGTAAATTGGCAAACCATATAAAATCTTCAAAAACTATTTTCTCCCAGGGCCCTGGTCACGTTTTGGTAAATTGACAAAAAATAATAAAAAATGTTTCAGATTCGCAAATTTTCGTTGTATTTTTTATATTTGTAAGGAAACAGAAATACTGAACATTTATCATGCTCTAAAATATCGATTAAATGCATCTTTTGACGATTTAAAAACCTGAAATTTACTAAGCGTTGAATTTGGAGAGTTCTGTTGTTGTCGTTATGTGTTTCGACACAACGAGGATTGCTATATAAAATATAAAATACATCACTCATGTATGAGCACAAAACGGATGGCCGAGTGGTCGAAGCGTTAGACTTTTACTCCAGGGATCAGTGGTTCGAGTCAAGTTGAAGGTTACTTTTTTTCTTTCCTCAATTATATTTTTTTTTTTTTACTGGAGCTTTTTGTATCCAATGTTTACATTTATCAATATAAAGCATTTAATGTCAATCTTCAATACATGCCCAAATATGTGAAAAGGTCCCTTTAAATGAGATGAGGTATTATTATTGTTATTATTTTTTTTTTATTTTATCATTATTATTATTATATATTTTTATAATTTCATGGGAAATAATTTAAATTGATTAATAAATATGTATTGCTGTCTGAAAAAGTTATTGATTATCAAATGATGTGCTATGTGTGGTGTATAGCAGACATTATTAATTTTTGCATAAGGCAATCTGCAATTAAACAAATTATGTAATAATCAGTTTTATCAGTTCTGTCACAGTTTCCTGTTAAATGAACGTCTCCAATTCTGATTGGACAACTTATTTCCTTAGACCATTTCTTAGACGTAGGTTGACCCTTTTAACTGCAAATAAAATGATTAGACGTAGGTTGACCCTTTTAACTGCAAATACAATGATTATTTCATATTTCATAGTTTTAATAAACACCGAGTAAATATATAAGCATACTCTTTTTTAAAGTACAATATATTTCATTTATAATTGTAAAGGCCGGTAACACAATGTTATAGTGTATTTATTCACCGACGTTTAATAATAAATCCTCGTCATGTGCATACGTTTTAGTATGTTATACTGTTAATATTTGTTTGATATGGCTACCGATCCGCAATGCAATCAAATACATTGTACCATTGTTAAAACACTAGCGAAATGTTTACATTGATCACCCAGTGATTAGCAGAACGGGCCGAGGGTTATACAAATAATACCGTTCTTGTGCTACATTTGCGATTACAATTTCGTAATAGATTTTGACCGTTTATGTTTTGTCAATAATGCTATTGGCCTGCGTGAGCCGATTAACAAAAGAATGTATTTTAAATAGCCACGATGAAGTTACCTGCGATTATTTTTTGCAAAATGTTTAAAGGCACTTAACAGCGACGTATAACAGGGCATGTTGTTATCCCCACGCTTTTTATAAAGCGTGGGTAAATTGTGGATATCTCCGCCGTCCGTCCGTCCGTCCGTCTTGGCCACTATCTCCTCCTACACTATTATCACTAGAACCTTGAAACTTACACACATGGTAGCTATGAGCATATGTGCGACCCTGCACTATTTGGAATTTTGATCTGACCCCTGGGTCAAACGTTATGGGGGTTGAGGTGGGCCGCGTGAGAGATTGCCACTCATTTTTTATGTTATTTTACATTAACTTCTTCATTTCTACACCGATTTACTTCAAACTGATACTGAACTCTTATGACAATACGGTAAATCTAAACTATGCATGGCCCCATTAACAATCATGGGGCGCCACCTGGGTCAAACATGCGGCGTGGAGATACGCGTCGGCCTCTGCCGCTCCATTTCTAGTTTACTCATGGACTGATTTAACATTTGAAATATTGTCAAAATGTATATGACGTTTTACACAGTTTTTCTATAATTAATTTATTTGAAAACACTGTTCAAATAAGCTTATTTAAGAAAATTAAGAGGGAGTACATGAATTCAGGAAAAATAAAGCTGTTTTGATTTCAACAATTATGCATTTCTTGTGAAAAAACTACTTAATAAATTCGATGCAAATTACCCAGCCCAGATCCTTTTATGTTTCGGAACACGCTGCGCATTAAGGGGAGTGAAAGTATAAAAATTATTACGAATGAAGTGTACAAGAGAACCGCATACACCGCATGACTTTGTGTACTATCGATAACAATCCGTGGTGTTACATTAATATTTCAATTAAGCTATGTTTGTTGACATTAATTTGAATACCTCTGAAGGCGTATGTCTAAAAAATAATTTCTAAACAATCTCATCGGTAGACATTCGTCTACATTTCAAGGGAATACCGTCTAAATGCCCCTTTAATCTGCTTTACCTGGGTCCAATGCGGTGCAATTGAAAATGTTATGCCGGTAACTATTGGATCGAATTATATCCTACTCGCATTCTATACATAGATGGTGACGTCACTACGTTATTGTGGTAGGGTGTGGGTCTATTGTCACTCGAATAAACCGGTTAAGACAGCCGCCATGTTTGCTTATATAAATAATTCTTCTCTGTTGGATACTTATTAAATCATCTGCGGTCGTTGGAAGACTTCGTAAATTTTCCTTTACACATTTTTTAAGCGCCATACAATCACTGATCGATTAGGATTTAAAAGCGATTATGGAGTACATTGCGATACTAGTGGCTGTTATTTGCCTGTTTGTCGTTACCGGTAAGTAAAGTGGTATTTTTTCTTGGCAATGCACAGGAGTTTGAAATTCTATCCATAAAGCTAATCTAATGGCTAAATTAAAAAATACCCATCATTGACGAACCATCTTTCGAACCTCTTAATTTTTGACACGTCAATTTGACTCAAATATAATATTGAAAGTAGTGAAACATATTTATAAGTACTTTATTTGATTAAGAACTTGTTTCTTCATGGCTGGCAACTGTAATTGCTATGTAAATCCTCTTTTGAAAACAGATTTTTTCAAGTTTCCAGAACCACTATATCGTCACCTTAGCGCAAAAGGTTTAGGTCAAGAAAGGCCGAAAACCTAAAACACCGCATACCAAAAAGGCCGAATACCAAAAAGGCCTTACCAAAAAGGCCTCAAAGGGTACCAAAAAGGCCAAAAAAATGAACCAAAAAGGCCTTAAAGCAATTATTGGTATTTTAGTATGTTATACATTTACTTCTACTTCTACAAGCAAACATTTACAGACAATATACAGTCACACTGACAAAATACAACATAATTACATAATAATATTGTGAAACATGTGAAATCTATTTTTTATTAAATAAAGTGGAGAAAGACATAAAACATGTATGAAGTTTTTTTTTCGTTATTACAAAATAAACATGTCTGCAAATAATTGAAAATAGGGTATGACATAAAACATGAATTAAGTTTTTATTTTCTTAATTACAAAATATACATAATTTCAATTAATTTCAATTACTTGATAATATTGTTTAACATGTGAATTCTATGTTCTATTAAATCAAAATGGAGTACGACATAAAACATGTATGAACTTTTTTTTATTTTCTTTATAACAAAAAAAAATACAACGAAAATTACATAGAATATACAGTCAACGTGACAAAATACAACAGATTTTAAACTACATAAAAAATTTACATGTGCATTACTCCAGCACAACACCGTGCACTTGACCGACCTTGGCCAGGAACTCGGAGGTGGTGCATTGTTCGCCTCATACTTGTCACATAAATTAGAGATCGAAAGCGGTCGTTATAATAAGATACTACGCGAAAATAGAAAATGTAAGTTTTGCAATGGACACGCTATAGAAAACGAGTATCACTTTTTACTTGTTTGTCCTCTGTAAAGAGAAATTAGAAAGGAACATTTAAAACCATATTTTCAAAGGTGGCCAACGTTAAATAAATTTGACATTCTAATGCTTATAAAAAGACATTATAAAGTTTGCTAAATATATTTGTAATTCTAATGAAATGCGTAATAATATAGAGAATCAGTTATAACTTTTAATAATATAACATAGAATAAAGCATTTTTATTTCTTTCGGTTTAAGTCTTCCGAATTTAATGGATCTAATTTTATATCGTTAAAAGTTAAGAAACTATTTTAAAATGCGCAAGTAATTATCACTAGTTGCCAGTTAGTGTCATTTTACGCCATATGTGGGCTTTCTACTAATCCGTTATCATAACAGATGCCGCAAACAGTGAATGACTCTTAACATTTCGATACCCGATCTGATTAGCGAGAGGTTTTTTTGTACATGCAAATTCTTTCAACTTCTTATATTTTAAACATTGCAAAAAATAGTTTAAGAGGAAATTAATAATATATAATAATATATTATAGCTTAATTATATATGTTAATATTAAATATTTGTCTTTTAGCAGTAATTAATCCATATGCGTATATTTTATTTTATTTATTTTATTGTTTTACATAGTAATTAAAAATAACTTTGTACAATATATTGCGTATGTTACTTTTTTTACGACATAGACTATGTTATAAGATTATAACAATGCTTCTTTTCCTTACACATTGTAAATGTGTTATATCGGATTTAAATGAAACAGGGTTGGCATATTGACCGGTCAATTGAGTATTGACCGGGCCGGCGGTCAATACCCGGTTAAAACCGGTCAATACTGGTCATTACTGGTCATTATTGGTCAATACTGGTCGATTGAAAAGTGTAGAATTTAAACATCGCAAAGGAAGACTTTAAGCTATTCTATATTAAATCAATCATTATTCTGTAATTGATAAACTTTTTTGAGTTTTTTATTGTAAAAAAAAATCTTTAAAGCTGTAAACAATTACTTCTTAATTATTTATGGAAACGACCTAGAATACATAAGGACTAAGGCAATATCTTTATCTCAGTGTATCACATCTGTAACTAAAGTATTATTACTACATGTATTGTAGTAACCATAGTATGTCACTGATCTATTGATAGATCTATTTGATAAGCAGATGGACAAACAGAACTGTTGTGCTTTACAGGGTCATAAACCTGGCCCCTTAGCCTTAATTGGTAATAAAATGCATGCAGTGTTATGTCTCTGATATTGACAATGAAGCAAATCTGCCCTAATATGCTATTTCAATTCACTCACACAGAAGGAGATAACTTGCCATTAATTTTATAGTTACTTCTAACTTGTCTCCTTTCTGTATTAAGAGGGGTTTTTTTCCTTTCATATTTAAAAGATCAATTGGTCTTCAAATGAATAAGCAATCAACGTTCTTGATTTTGCCAACAAATAATGTTTTCCAGTTGTGGGTCTACTCTAGACGTTTCTTTTCAATTATTTTTTTCTTTTAGTAATTATTTCTTATGTTTTTTATTGTATATCAATGGAAAATAAAATATTTTTTTCACTATTTTGTTTAAAAAGTCCTTAAAGAAATCTAGGTAAGAATACATGACAAGTAAGGGTCGTGTCAAAAAGGTGCCATTTAAGGCCCTATTATCAGTTTTGGGTGCCCCAACCTGTATAGGTGAGAAGACTGTGAGAAGATCGTGGGGACAGTGGGCATGAGGAACAACTCATACACAGTAATTGACAGGTTCTTGTTGAATCAAGCACAGAATTCTCTGAACATTCATAATTAATTAGAATTGAAAAAAAGTTCAATCAACTAGAAAATCCAATTGACCAACTTTGACTAATTTGCAAAATTTTGAGAGATTGGCCTACAAATTGCATGAACAGTTATAAAATAGTGGGTATTAATATCTTAAGACATTATTGACAACATGTCTGTTAAATTGATATTATCAATATTGTTAAATTAAGCATGGAATATTCATCAAAATTGGGGGTAAAGTTCAATCGACCAGTATTGACCAGTAATGACCACTTCGGGAGTATTGACCGGGGCGGTTTAACCGTTAAAAACCGCCGGTTAAAACCGGGGGCGGTCAATTAGTGCCAACCCTGAAATAAAATGTTTGCGATGTTTCAATCGGTTACACCAGTCTCACTCTACTGCATGCTGTCGGGGCGCGCATTCTATACAAGGATAGGAGGCCATACCACAACACTCACACAATGTCAACACACAAACAATCAACACTCGTAAAGAAATACGTATAATTTGCACGATTTAAAAACATTATTTTAAACGCCAAATAAAGTCCAGTGTACAACACCTTCATTACTCATTTGTTACACATTACGATGCAAACAGGAAGTTCAAAGAAAAATATAATTTTCTTAAACGGATAATTCCTACGTGCTAATTGGCGATAATTATTCCGACTTTGATTACACAAATAACGGCTTTTAATTAAAAAACTGAAACATCTATTACTCAATGAAAAATATTGTGAATAACGAACAATTCATACAGTATGCGATAATTCGCGACACTTTTGCAGACTTTGCTTATAAAATTAAAGGCTTTTAAGTAGACTAATAAAAAAAGTTATGACAATTTAATAGATATGATAATTATATTCAGCATATTCTTGCTTCAAATTAGCAGTGCAAATTTATTTTGAGTCGAATCTTTTTCTCAATTAAAAAGAGCGCGAAAATTATGCAGCATGTACAATGTCGCGTGACGAGCCAGTTTGTATATTGTGCTATGCAGATGACCTTGTGTTGATTGCGGAAAACGAGCAAGATTTGCAATGCATGTTAGATGTATTAAGCCAAT
This sequence comes from Dreissena polymorpha, assembly GCF_020536995.1. Lineage (NCBI taxonomy): Eukaryota > Metazoa > Mollusca > Bivalvia > Myida > Dreissenidae > Dreissena > Dreissena polymorpha. The sequence continues at coordinate 24,777,714 of NC_068359.1, read as the reverse complement.
GGTGTACCTCGAATAGTATGGTGGTCAATGCAAATAAAAGTAACATTGTGCATTTCAGGCCAAACTCTGTGCCCAGATCTGAATTCAACTTCAAATGTGGTGTTCATGGATTAACTTATGTTGACAAATACTCCTATTTAGGTTTATTACTATCAGAACATTTGGACTTTAGTATTTCTGCCAAATCTGTTGCACAGAGTGCTAGTAGAGCACTTGGCTTACTTATTGCTAGATATAAAAGTATGGGTGGTATGTCATTTGCAGTTTATAGCAAGATGTACAATTCTACAGTGTGGCCAGTTATCTCATATGCATCAGCTATATGGGGCATACGGACATATGCATGTATAAATGCTGTTGAAAATAGGGCCCTACGCTTCTTTATGGGTGTTGGTAAATATACTCCATCAGCTGCATTAGCCGATGATATGGGATGGCAACCACCTCCAGTTAAACAGTACAAACATGTTTGTAATTTGTGGCATAGATTTGGTAGTATGAATATGAACCGGGTCAATAGGAAGGTTTTTCAGTGGACTGTTAATACTGCTGGAGTTAAGTGTAAGAACTGGGTGTTCAGTGTGAAAATGATGTTTAAAGATTTGAATCTTGAAGAATTCTGTATTTATCCAGCTACTGTGTCTAAACAAACTTTTAGTGACAAGGTTGATAGTGCTATGTTCTGTAAGTTTAAAAGTGATTGGAAAGATACTGTATTACAACCAAATGCAATAAGAGGGAATGGCAGAAACAAGCTAAGAACCTATTGTCAATTCAAGAATGAATATTGTACAGAAGAGTATTGTAAGATGATATTACCATATAGACATCGTTCTGCTTTTGCTAAATTTAGATGTGGGGTAGCCCCAATTATGTTGGAAATTGGGCGTTATGCTAATGTGCCTGTTGAAAATAGATTCTGCCCTAACTGTACAACTTGTGTTGAATCAGAAACTCATGTTATGCTATACTGTCCACTTTATTCTGATATCAGGACCTCTCTTTTTGAAAAATGTCATACCATTACTGATTTTAACTCTATGTCAGATATAGAAAAGATGGTAGTTTTATTCTCCAACAAATTATTGATAAGAGATACTGCCAAAGCCTGCTATAATATTTTAATGACCAGAAATGCTTATTTGTATAGATAGGTTACACATTCTATATGGCATTTTAGTTTGTAGATTCTATCAATTATTTGTAGATAACATAAACAAACTACATTTTTGTACAATAAGGGAATAGGACCTTTGATTGTTGCTTTAAATTATTCCAACATGACACTCTGGAAGTAAATATCTTAACTAATACTTTTAAATTCTACACACAGGTTTCATGAGATTATTTTTATATTGAAACTATCAAAGGTCTCAATATTCCACTTATGCAATATTGTTTTATTGTTTTATAATCCATGTTTTATAATTTTAACATATTTGGTTAACTTTTAACTGAGGCATAGTAATTGTGTTCTTGACTACTGTTATGTCTCTTATAAATCCATTATATGATTGGCACTGTAACTGATATGAATACTTTTATTGTTGTATATACTTGTACAGTGATGAGACAGAAATAAAGATAGAATATAATATGTATTGAGCGTTTTAACAAGCACACAACACGTCAGGAGACTGACGCATGTTCAGAGGCAATATTTCATCAAATCTATAAATAGTCACTTAAAATTTATTTGATACTATAGAAAAATGGCAAGGTTTGTGTTAAAGAAATAATTGAGAGCTTTTATCGTAAATATTTACCAGAAAGTGATTTATAAAAACGGAATAAACGGGATTATCGGGTAATAAATAGAAACTTAAAAAGTAGTAAGTATACAGAAATAGAGTCGGCTTGAAACGGATGTATACAGTAATAAAGTTTGCTTCAAACGGATGTATTGGGGAATCGTTCGAGTCGGGATTTTACTTTCTGTGCGGGAAAGTTTTAAAACAATTAAACAATATAAAAAATTATATATATTTTTAAATGACTGGGGGATTTTCTTTCAGAGTCATAGCGCACCAAATGACGTCTTTTGACGCTTTTTCTCTTTGAGTTATAACGCACCACAGAACGTGAATTGACACGTTAAATTAAAAAAAAAAATCAACGTCGGAAGGGGACACCCCTCCCGAAACACCCCTATCAGCCCCGTGGCGCCTGACAAAAATCCTGTGGAAAGCACTGAAATTGTATTCTTGATTTTTTACAGGAGATTTTTAGTTCAAATGTTTAAATTTATCAATATAAAGCATTTAAAGCATATACTGACAAGCTTCAATACATGCCAAAATCTGTTGGACGGCCCCTTTAACGTGCTTGACAAGTCTATTTCGTTCCTTTAGACAACACGAAATTACAACTAAGTCAACAACGTTTACATTTTCAAATAAGAAACATTATGATTAAAACGTTCACATTTAATAAACACAACCATTTATGAGTTCTACAGTAGTTTATATACGTACTTCTTAGAACTATTTTCGAGTCCCCGTACCTGACACTTTTTGTCAAAACAATCAATTTTCACAAAACAAATTACATAAACTGCCTTTTGCTTTTGCTACAAGCAATTGGCTGTTGAAAGTGGTGTCAAAAAACGTGTAATGGGCATCTTCAAGTTTAAACTGCCTTATGTTTTTGCTGCAAGCAGTTGTCTCTTGGATTTCACGTACAAACTGTTCGAATTCAACATCTTCTGCGTCATCTCTTAACGGCCACTTAAACAAATCTCCTTTCCCTTGAGTTTCCTCCACTGTCGCCTCCTGTTTATCATCATCAACCTTGAGAAGTTTCCCTGGGTTGAAGATATCATCCAAATGTACAAGATAGTATGCGTCTTCAGTGCTTCAGCTAGGATTTGAATAGGGCAGGGGGGGGGGGGCTTTTTGTCAAAAGGGAACTTTCAACGCGCAGTATTTTGTCAAAAGTGGACTTTTAAGTGCGCTTGCGTCTCTGGAATGCTTCCTGTTGCTGCTGCATGTTCATTTATATGTTTTTAATAATTGTTAAAATATATTGTTCCCATTATTATGAAACCATTCAATGTCTACAATGAGGAATAAATTAATAACAATGTAATAAGAGATTCATTACGAGTAATTATCATAATTTAATGTAAAAAAAAAATTAACAAAAATAAAAGGCAGGGAGGAGAGGGGGTCCTAAGAAGGGCAGGGCGGAGATTCGGAGGAGCACCCTTCAATTTAGACTTAGCTGAAGCACTGGTCTTTGACTGGTTTTATCAATCGGGATTCATTTTTATCTTAGACTTTGGGCAACACATTGTCATCTGCGATATGTGAAGAGCAATTTCTGTCTGCGCACATTTCAGGTATGTTTAGCTTCTGTACTTTTTTCTGTTTTCATCGACATTTCCTTCATGATCTATCAACTTCCGTTTAAGTGAACATTCGAGTAGGCTGGCTTCGTTACTTACATTGTGTTTTTCTGGTACAGTGTCTATTTTCCAGTGTCCACAGTATTCGCCTTTTGAACAGGCTTCACAGTAACATGAGACCTTGGCGGTATATAACTGATTGTGTGCTGCAAATAATGCATGCAACTTTATGGTTCCAGAAACAGAATTCGGGTTTTTCATCTCGAGTTCTTTGGCTGTGGTTTCATACTCAGTTCCATTATAAAACACAGTCATACTCGATGCTTTCATGTCAGGGACTAGTTTTTTTCAAGATCGTGACCACTACTGTGGAATTATGGTTTGTGACATCAGAAACAAAAATCAAATTCTTGTGATTCAGCTCTTCTTTTTTATAGTAAGCAACTACCGGGTGCAGTGTAACTCCTGTGCTGTTCCAATGAGCGCTTTGAACTTCGTCGGCGTTGCTGCATGTGAAATTTTCTGCAAAATCCATATGGTTCAATATTTCATTTCTTGGCAAGTTGGCTTTTAGATTTCTTATGGCAGTATATTGCGTCTTTACCTTAGAAACATGCTGTAAGAAATCTTGGAACTGCAGTTGTGTATGTTTGATTATACTCTTCTTTTGTGTTCTTGGATTTAACTTTTTTTCATTTTCTTCTTCCCCTCTACTTCTACGCGTTTAACTCCTCAAACTCGACTTCTGTGTCATCCTGTATTTTATTGGTTAGCATATCTGTCATGTCCTGTTCAGATACTTTCTTGCTAACCGTTTCTGGGTTTGGTGAAATATCAATTCCTACAGAGCGAATGCTTTTAAATTTCATAGCGAATTTTTAATGTTTGCTGCATGAACATGTATTTCAGGTTATCAGCTTTGTCAAAAGTATATAGTCAGGATGCAGGCAACAAAAAAACGATTTTGATACCTTGGTATTTGGGGTTTTAGCACAGAACTCATGTCGCTCCATGAAGTTGATCACCTTTTGATTCTTTCTCTTTCCAGGACCTTTCTTCTCTTTAGAATAGCCATCAATGCCTTTGCAGTGGCCCGTCTTAGTACTTTTCTCGAAATCCCTGTTTCTTTACTTAGCGTGGAAATACATTTGTACTTCTTAAGGATATTGCCGCTCACAAAACTTGCAATTGCATAGCCTGAAAGGACTTTCAGGCCTGGTTACAAGCAGACTATTCCGCAGGCTAAATATAACAGTCTAATGATGCATTCTACAAAGATTTGCCCTGTGAATGATAACCAAATTGTTACTGTTGTTTTTACTCTCAGCTACAATAATGATCAAATTTATGCTGGATATATTTGCCTGTAGTGTTTTGTAAGATATCATGGTATTTTGCAACAAAATTTAAGAAGAAAACTTGAGCTTTTATCTACTTAAAGTTAAAAAGTGCAATAAAATTCTCCAGTTTTATCAAAAGTGTATGTGGGCTAATCAGTAGCCTTTTTATATATCAATACTTATATACTGGGAGTGTGACAGTATAATCCAAGATAATAGTACTGTCAACTTCAGCCAAGGTTAAGCCATTACATTGTAATGATTCATCAATATAGAAGAAAAAGCCATGTAGTAAAAGATGTCTTGTTTGTCTCATTGGTTAAACTTTTTGTCATTCAAATTTGACAAATTGTATTCAACTCACATTAAATAATATATAGCCAGTATACTGTATCAATGTATGGTGATGTCATACTCATCAATTTGTGCCCGTTCCAATGAAATTATTTTTCTGAAGTTTACAAATTAAATTTCGATGCTTTTTGTTACAAATATAATTATGTTAAATGAAATACCAGTGTAATATTATTGTTTAAAGTTGATTAATAAATTATTAAACAATACATGTGTTTTTTTCAGTAATATGCAAGATGTTTCTTAAAAAATGAAAAAATATTCATTTCATCTTAAAAAGATTCATAATGCTATGCATGACAGAACCCCGGTGCTCATAATTTTGCTTCCTACATCAAAATCGGTGTAAACATTATTTTGTTTTTTAATATCCTTAAACATTTTATTCTTAATTTTACAAGGAATTCAGTAAATTGTTTGATTTTAAACCATAAAACCTTACCTTATTCAGTTACATGTATTGCACAAAGCAAGTCCAGTGCAATATAGGAATAAGTGCACTTGTTACAGTATTGCACTAAAAATATCTGAGTGTCAAATGAGGTTATGTGCAAATTCGTCAAATATAATATAACTTGGTAGCAATACACTGAAATACATTTTATCTAATATATTTTAGTTTTAAAACTGTATAAAAATGTTAACAGTGTTAATATCAAAGCTCAGTCTTTTATAACAATCAGTTTTTTTATTCTGCTGTAAAATTTTGAAATATGGACTTATCACTGTTTTACACTAAGGTGACGATATCATGTAAAACTACCAATGCCTCCCAAGCAACGGAAACCTGCTTTCGAACCCTTCAGTGTACAACATTTAAAATAAATAAGTCACATGTTTTGTCCATGGTTACGTGACTTATTGCAGCAGCCGAAATGTGTAAATTGTCAAGCAAAGTTGAGAACAAAAATTAGACCATGTTTTTATAGTATTTTTAAGGAAAATCTTTATATATGTAAAAAGCATTAAGAAATACAGTGATTATTACGTGTTTTGTGATTAATCTACTAATTCTATCGGTTTTTGACGTATTTTCGTCGATTTGCAGCTACGCCCGAGTCGGCGTAAACAAATAACTTATACACAAACAAGGGTGATGTAGTGCGCATGCGTGAATGCGCATGAAATGTAAACAAATAAGGGTTCAAAAAGAGGAGATGTTCGAAAAGAGGTACTTTTAACGATATTATATAGTATAACACTAGCGATACAGCCTACAGGAGTTAAACGCAGCAGACCCCGGACCCGCCCATTTTATAGTAAACAAGGGAAATTACTGGAAAAACAGGGTACCCTACATCGACCCATGGAATAATAATCAAAACGCCGGTGAAAGAAACTACGAACACTGCTAACCGTGAACTGCCTTCCTCTTAATTCACAATTATTCAACACTTTCCGCTCATCGTCGGATCCATTGCGTGTTGTTGTTGTTTTTTAGGCTAGATTGCACTCTACCGGTACGCAGTTGTTTACCACTATCGACAAAGCGGGGGTTTGGGGGCGGTAGCTCCCGATACTAGGGAAATATATTTTTATCAACGTTTCGGCTTACGCCTTTATCAGAATAATACAAATAATAACAGAAAGCGGATGTTACGTCATTGACTTAACGTACATTAAAATGCGGGAAAATGTACGTCAATAAAATGAACGTTATTTAAATAAAGCTTAACTTTCGGATTCAAGAATACACAATTTCCTATAAAATTATATTATTTTTTTTTATTAAGAGTTCGTAGTTTCTTTCACCGGCCTTTTGATTATTATACCATGGGTCAATGTAGGGTACCCTGTTTTTCCAGTAATTTCCCTTATTTACTGGAAAATGGGCGGGTCCGGGGTCTGCTGCGTTTCATTCCTGTAGTCTTACACTATATAGGGGTATTATTTTTATTTAGCCATTACATTAGCTTAATGGATAGAATTTCAAACTCATGTGGACAATTGTTATTTAATATGTTAACTTAAACCGATAGATTGAATTTAGTATATGTAATTTTATAGATTAAATAAAAGAGAATCAAATGACCCATGGTCTGAAATGTTACAGAGTAAAATCAGTGATCGTTTATCAACATTGAGTAACGACGAAAAAAATCCAAAGTTTGAAGGTTTTTGACCACGTAACCTATGTTTAGAAGCTTTTAAACGTAATTATTATTTATTTTTTTATTTTTAGTTTTCTTTACATAAACGATTAATTTTATAAAATGTGACATTGGAACAAAAACAAAGAAAAACGACCGTGAATCTTACTTTGCGTAAACGGGTAGGTGGGGTGTGTGTGGTTAATTTAGCCACTCGACGAATAATTTATGATTACGTTTTCTTGTAACAGCCCCAGTTGTTATATGGAAATAGTTCATATTGTATATATGTATGTGATTTTCTGTAGTGATGTTTATATTATTGGCTAAGGTCGTACTTTTTAATGATTATTTTTTATTGCAAATTTTTATTCTGTCGGAGAATCTGAAGCATCTATCGAGTAAGTAAATTCTTGGAGAAAATCTTTCTTTTGCTATAATAAAATGCATTTAAAACTGCTTGGAAATGCAATATAGAAGGGTATGAAAATATTTAAAATCAATTTTCGTCCGCGGGGGGGGGGGGGGGGGGGAGTTCGCTCACCTGGTCCCCCTAAGAGGGCGCTGCTCCTTTACCAGACCCCCGGCTTGTTTTCAGGACTGGTAATCTGGTCCTGTTATGCCCCTGAAAATCCAGTCTGCAAGGGTCATTTTCAGCGGTTTTCTATTTTTTTAAGTAAAGCAAAATATTTATTTTAAGATAACAATTCTCAACACTGATACACAATTATTCACACATCTATTTAATATAATACTTATTGCAATTTAACTGCAGCGAGGCAGCAAAGTTACAAATAATTGTATCAGTTATAATATACAGTATAAATACTTTTAAACACGTTACACAGTTTTGCAATAAACAATGCTGTTATTGGGTAAAGTAAATAGTATTTTTTGTTTTCAACATATATAGTTCTGAACACCTTAAACGCCTTATATATCTCTATAGCGCTCGAATTCCTATCTGGCAGTTAGTAAATTAATCGTACGTTAATTTTCGTGTGAATCCCTACTTTACAGTTCCCGCGTCGGGTCTTACCTGCTACGTGTGCGATTCGGTAACCTACCCTAATTCATGTGACGTAGAAAACTTCGACCCAAGCAAGCATGCGCAGACCACCACCACCACCGTACTCCATCCCCCCGACACCGGAAAGACATGCGTGTACTGCACAAAGGGGTACTACCACAACCCATATACGGGCGTTTACAGTAAGTGATATGATGTCATCTTTCAAATTGACATTGTTCTCTTTGGAAATTGCTTCGTTGTAAATGAACCATCCTGATCTTCAAGTTGTAAACTACGTAATAACGACGGACAATATACACATTTGTTACGTTTTCATCACATTCATGCATAGAAGTCCGCTATTTACACATCTGATAGACAGTCATTGAATTCTGACAAAACATGAAACGATTTCTGATTTTCAAAGCAACTTTTATTGAACACCTCTTAACAAAGAATAGTATGATATGGTATATTTCTATAATAGTCGATAGTTATATTTATCTAAATTATCTTATCTATACAATATAAGCATCGGTCTGGGAAAACTGGGCTTAATGCATGTTCGTTAAGTGTCGTATCAGATAAGCCTAAACAGCGATGCCACCTCCTGCTTGTATGGTATTTTTTGTTAAAAGGAAGTGTCTTCGTAGCGAAAATCAAAATTGGGCGGAAAGTTTCGTCCCTGATTAATCTGTGTGGACTGCACAGACTCATTTGAGACGACACTTTACGCACATGCTTGAAGAATGCGGCTAATATTAAAATGATGTCATCTGCTAAGGTTATGCACGTGGTTGTGAGAATTCCCCACGAGGCGTCGGATGTCTGAAGGACGCTTGCTCCTGTACGACTGACCTCTGCAACAGTGCTGTAACCATGTCATCAAACGCACATGCATTCCTAGCACTCGTAGCATTTGGGGCCGTCACCTATTTGATGAATTAAAGAGCCTTATGATAGCAGAGATCGATCTTCTTTACAACGAACAAGTTGTTATGCTTTTTATGTGAGTTTCGTGACTCAATTCGTAGATATAGTATGCATTTCTTTTGTATTACTTATATGTGTGACATATTCGTGAAGACACACTGTGTGATGCTTGTTTCGAAGTGTTTTGTAAACATTTAATGTTTGTACCAATTCTACGACATGTTTGTGTTAATCTGTATACTAATGCTTAATTACTTAATGCATGTAACATATTTAAATTGTAAGTTTACCTTAAATGAGCATAACTTTATTTGTGTAGCCTTTATCATGACCATCTAATAATAAGTCATGGCCGTCATCATGATGCGTTTTTCAATACTCACTCGAATATAATCGTGGATAAAAATGTTATATGCCCCAGATCGAATGATTGGGGTTATATTGTTTTTGGTCTGTCTGTCTGTCTGTCTGTCTGGTTAAAAAATTTCAATATTGAATAACTTTTGCAATATTGAAGACAGCAACTTGATATTTGGCATGCACGTGTATCTCATGGAGCTGCACAGTTTGAGTGGTGAAAGGTCAAGGTCATTCTTCAAAGTCAAAGATATGGCTTCAACGCGGCGTCAAAACTTTTACCTTGGTCATTACTTTTGCAATATTGAAGATAGCAACTTTATATTTTGCATGCACGTGTATCTCATGGAGCTGCACATTTTGAGTGGTGAAAGGTCAAGGTTAAGGCCGTCCTTCAAGGTCAAAGGTCAAATTTATGGCTTCAAAGCAGCGCAAAAGGGGGCATTGTGTTTCTGACAAACACATCTCTTGTTTGTTCATGTGGGATACTGTAATTTGGAATAATCAAAGAAAAATGATAAAAGATTTCAATAAAATGTTTTTCATATTTATGTTTGGGCTAAATCGTGTGAAATTAGAGTTTTACTGACAGAGTTGTGAATTTTGTTTGATTTTTGACCACATTCTAACGGATTTCTTGAAACATAAGCAACTAGGAAGGTAGGGATTCCGTTAACAAAGTCCTTCTTACTTGGGCTCTCAAAGAACGCAATCAAACCTGCTCAATCGAATACGTAAAATAAAAAGAATAGGGAAATAATTACACTCCGCTTTCAACCGACATATATACATTATCATAGTCGTCGTATGATCCACAGTCCTCGCTGGAGGCGATTGAACGGTGTGAGAATTTCAGGGTCAGTACTAGGTCATGAACTATTTGAAATACATGTATAAATAACACGAATTTCAGTCATCAAAGAAAACCTATTGATAATTGTAAATGACAATTATTTTCTTTTTTCGAAAACAAACACTGCCAAAAATGTATAGTGTCATGTAAAGAAGGAAATCGTTATCGTCTAACCACACCGTACCTGGTCAGCGTGTTTGAAATTATTCCTGAAAGTCTGAATAGGCTACCGAAATGTGCCAGTTGGCTATAAATAACACAGTTTGACACCCATGTTCTCTCAAAAGATATCGTAGTGAGATGTTCCATTTACAAGACGCATTGAGATTTTTACACACACGCATCATGCGAAAATAGGTCTAATGCCTTATGCGGCTAGCGTTACCGCAGCCCAGCTTGCTCATCACACAGTCTGGACAGAAGATACCTAAAGAGACCACGAAACATTGCGTGATTGCAAATGCGCAGGCAATTTAGTATCGTTTTAATATAAGTGCACGTAATAACACATAGTTTATGCTGTAGATATGTGACCAACCGTTGACAAAAAAGACACAACATTAACATAATTGTTTTCAATTAAATTATTTAGAAACTTGCATTGTCAAACTTTGTCTAAAAATCAGGTATACGCCGAATATCTTTTTTTAAAGAAAGATATTCCTTGTATATTATTTAAGAACTGTTGCTCACTATTCTGATATTTTTACACCAAAATATGGGCCGCGCTCAGTTAAAAGGGGGCTTAATGTATCTGCGTAAAGTATCGTCCCAGAGATTAGCCTGTGCAATAAACACAGGCTAATCAGGGTCGACAATTTTCGCTTTTATGGTATTTTTCGTTGACAGAAAGTCCCTTCTTTGCAAAAATCCAGTTTATGCGGAAAATATCATCATTTATTAGCCTGTGCGGACTTCACAGGCTAATCTGGGACGCCACTTTACACACATGCATTAAATCTTCTGTTTACAGAGCACGGCCCATATCCTTAAACCATGTATGCCTAGCGTCTAGAAAAAGGCATTAGCAAACAGCGTGGACCCAGATGAGACGCCGCATGATGCGCCGTCTCGTCAGGGTCTGCGCTGTTTGCTTAAAGGAATTTCTGTAAGAAATATTCTAAATATAGAAATAAATATACTAGACATCCCTAATTTTGGAAATAAATTGATCGAATTTAGAAGGACGGGAGAGTCCACTAGGCATAAATGGGATAAGTGTTTTCAAAATTGGACTTTGAGCATATAAAAGTATCAATTTTAAAACAAGCCATATCTTCAGCGGTGAAATTGTGGCCTCATTATACATACATCGCATTCCATCCCGAAAGGTATCCAAAGTTCACTGTAAGTCTTCCCGTGAACCGTTATTTCAACGGTTTTTTTGTCAACATTAATCTCAGCGAACTTATAGATTTTCAATTCTCTTCCATTTTTTTGTATGTCTGTGATTTATATGGATTTATGAGAAATAACAAATAATAATGTGAACTACGTCACGAGACTTTGCGCAACACCCCGAAATTGATGCGGGTGAAATGCAGCTAAGAGGTGCGCAGAAAAGGGCCTTCTCGATCTTTGATCGATTTGATATAGCTGATTATCTTTCATCAACGCAAATCAAAACCAATGTCTTAAATATTTTTTTAATTAGTTTGGCTAATATTAAGTTTTCGACTATTCGATTGCCATGAACAGTTTTGGTAGATATGCAAACGTAACTTAACCCATTTATGTCTAGCGTCTAGAAAAAAAAACTTGGAAAACAGCGTAGACCCAGATGAGACGCCGCATGATGAGCGGCGTCTCTTCAGGGTATGCGCTGTTTGCTTTAAGGAATTTCTGTAAGAAATATTCTAAATATAGAAATAAATAAACTAGACATCCCTAATTTTGGAAATAAATTGATCCAATTTAAAAGGATGGGAGAGTCCACTAGGCTTAAATAGGTTAATGAACGTTGCTTCCGTTCCAGTAGAACCAGATTTCTAGCGAGTGTTGTTGTTTAGCATTACTTCTTTGTAAAATGTTTCAAACTAGGATCACCAGAGAACGAATTGCGCATCTACAAGCGTCTATAAAAGCCGCGTTCTGAGAAAACTGGGCATAATGCATGTGCGTAAAGTGTCGTCCCATATTAGCCTGTGATGTCCGCACAGGCTAATCAGGGACGACACTTTCCGCCGAAACTTGATTTTGTGTAAGGAGGGACTCATTGAAACTTAAAATACCATACATGCGGAAAGTGAAGTCCCTGATTAGCCTGTGCGGACTGCACAGGCTAATCTTGGACGACACCTTACGTACATGCATTTTGCACAGTTTTCTCAGAACGCGACTCATATGTACATGGTTGGAACCGTATTAATAGTCATAAGGTTTCCTGATAAATAATGCCAGTTTCAGAAAGGTCTTGTATAACCCTTCAGTCTAAAACGTTAAAAGATATAATGATGTTCCATTTAACGAAATATTGTTTATATTCATGTAACTGTCTGATAGTGATTCGTTTCATTCTTAAAATGCGTTGTAAAATGTATATTTGAGCACAAATGTTATTAACGGAAGTTACAAATGGCTTAAAAACGTTTGTTGCCTAGAAGCATTATAATTAATTGAAACCGCGTACAAATTTAATCAACAGAGGTTTAAAGAGAGTATGCACGATTTTGTCAAATATTTATGAATATAGATCTATATAAAATGTGTAAACAACTTATTATACATGAATTGCGCCATGAGAAAACCAGCCTTATTGACGAATTTTTCGATTTTTCTTTGTTTGCATTTTCGGTATGCACGTTCTTTTCCGGTTCGAAATATGTATAAAACGTCATACTTTTATTGCTATAGCCTATAATCATTTACATTTTCGTGAACCTATCTAACGCTGAGACGAGCGTCATTACGACGTAATTTTGACGTCATGTCGTTCGGAGTTTATTTAAAAAATAATCGACGGGTTACCGTTAGTTATTGTGGTAATAACCAACGGTATGGAGTTCCGATGCGTAGGAATTAAACCACGAGGACGTAGCCCGAGTGATTTGATAACAAGCATCGGAACGACATACCGTTGGTTATTTCGATTCTAACACGATTTCATCAATAAGTTATCCGCGATTTAAAGGTTATAAATGAGAATTATATTAACCGAACGTCTTTTCCGCGAAAACGTGACGTCACCACAACAATGACAATCAAATGACGTCGTCTTCATTCATAAACAGTGCGCGGACAATCAAAGTGACGTCATACTTATCTTCGTTGGTATATCGGGGTAATAACCCACGGTATTTTTCCTTCTTTGTATATAGAAAACAAGCTACGTGCCGTGGTAGAATTTCTATTTCACTACGGATATCTTTTATATTTGCAATGTCCGTAAGGATTGATTGATAATTTCAATGTTTTTCTTTTTGATACCGATGACGTTTATGTGTTACTGTTTGGTTATGCCATATAGATCTATATAGGATCTGGCACGAGTTGTCATATCATACCATATTTTATTAAACGAGTTCAGGAATTGTGTTAGTAAGCGAGCCTTTGGCGAGCTTACTAACGAATTTCCTGGACGAGTTTAATAAAATATGGTATGATATGACAACGAGTGTCAGATCTTTTTTATCACATGCTTTTAAATGAGCAAATTAAATAAATATTAACGCATACATAATGATTAATCCCGAATGTTGTTTACATTTTGTGACGTCATTTTACGTTGCAACGTCATTTCAGCAAAATAACAAAATGCGATTGATCAATAAACGAAAACTAAGCCAATTAAAACGCTTAAAAATGTTGTATTACACATGTGTAATAAAAAAAAATATGTAATAGAGGATATTTGTTGGATCCGGTGGTTTATCGATTTTAATTCACGAGTGATCATAGAAATAATATTTTCACGAGTGGCGCAGCCACGAGTGAAAATATATATTTTCTATGATCACGAATGAATTAAAATCGATAATCCACCAAATCCAACAAATTTTCTTTTTATTTAATGCATTTTTCACAGTTTATATACATTCTTTAAGAGTTTAACTAAAGAATTTTGCTGGGATAATGACGTCATTTCGTCAAAAAATGACGTCATTTCACAGTAAACAATGAAAATTATCGATAATTCTCACTGATAATTTTCACTGTTTGAAACAGTGAAATTATCAGTTTTAATTCACTGATATTTCTCTATAAACCACCAGAAAGCATTAAATAAATGGTTGTATTACATGGGAGACAGGGTATAGCATGTGATAAATTGTGATATTAATTTATGATTTTCTTCACAAAATTGAATGCCGTTAATTTATTTCAATTTAAATAATCGCATACTCATTCTATCTTTTTGTGATACAAACAAACGTGCAGAATACATAATATATTTACCATAACTGGTTAGATGAAACACTTTAGCAACAATACAAATGCCACATGCTGTCTAACACGGAAAGCCTTTGCGACCCCGAGCTGACAATATAGACCGCACGTTGTCACGCAAGTAGTCGCGCCGTGCTGCAGATAATCCCGCGGCAAGTATCGGCACTGGGCGGTGTACATAGAGCGAACACGTTCGTTCTTCAGGAAACAAAAGTCTTCACCATGACTACGCCTGGGGTTGCAGACGACCTTTGGAAGTACAAATATTTCCTGTAGCGATGTACACATTCTATTTGCGGTAGTTTGTCAAAATGAAATAAGTGTAAATAAATATTTGCGTACAATTCACTTTTTTATTATTTCATAGCTGCTACATACCGGATGCCAGATAGCGCATTGAAGTGTTCGTATTAAAGATCGACTTCCAGTTACACCAGGGCCTTTATTCACCAAACAATTCTTAGACTTAAGTCTAAGAATAAAGAAAATTCTTTAAATTAGAATATTCAAGATTTTCTTTAATTTTGAGTCAAACTCTGCAGTAAACATCTTTTTCTATATTATTCTTCATATAGAACATTTTGTTAATGACATAATCACCAGTGGAGGCCTGTATATATTCAAACACTGAACACATTTTTCTTGGTTCTAAGTCTATTTTTTATTCTTAAGTCTAAGAATCGGTTGGTGAATATGGCACCAGCTCCACGCAGTCTAAGTAAACGTTTCTTTCATGTAAATATATGAAGATAGATTAATTATCAATACCAATTACCGCTTTGGTTTTCATTTTCACTGGCATTTTAACTAAACATACACAATATGGGAATATTACATTACATTATTACTTAGATTTACACATATTAGACAGTGAATCATGGTTTAAAAAATCAAAAATAATCAAGTAATCAAGTAAGTGTCTGAAATATTCAACAAAAGTGTCTTTCATTCAATGATTCAGTGCAAAAAACAATACGTGACGTGGTTCAATTATCAATAGGAGGCTCTAATAAATGACATTACACAGTTTATTCAGTGACGATTTAAAAAACAACATCAACATTACATAAAATAAATGTATGAACTATAAAGTAATTAAGGTTCTTACCTTAAGTTTGGCATCCATTCCTCAAGTTCTTAAAGGAACCGTCAACCAGATTGACGAAAAAAGAAAGTTCTAAAATACCGTATTTTTTTACAATTATAATATTAGTTTATATTGATTAAAATATCACGACTGGTATATTACATTACTTGAAAAAAGTTGTAAAGTTTTCAGAATTTCAGTATATTCGGTACGGAATACAGATAGTGCCATCGCGGTTACACATTAAACTCCAGAGGGCGACAATGCGATAGTACGATGACGACAGTGCGACAATACGATGACGACAGTGCGACAATACGATGGCGACAATGCGATAGTACGATGGCGACAATGCAACAACGCGATAGTACGATGACGACAATGCGACAATACGATGGCGACAGTGCGATAGTACGATGGCGACAATGCGATAATCATATCTTACTCTCGCTATCGTATCACTCAGACTGGGTGCATCATACTCGGACTGGGTGCATCATACTTCGACTGGGTGCATCATACTTGGACTGGTTGCATCATATTCGGACTGGTTGCATCATACTCAGACTGGGTGCATCATACTCAGACTGGGTGCATCATACCCAGACTGGGTGCATCATACTCAGACTTGGTGCATCGTACTCAGACTTGGTGCATCATACCCAGACTGGGTGCATAATGCTAGGACTCGGTGCATCATACTAGGATTGGGTGCCTCATACTCGGACTCGGTGCATCATACTTGGACTGGGTGCATCATACTCGGACTGGATGCCTCATACTCGGACTGGGTGCCTCATACTCAGACTTGGTGCATCATGCTCAGACTGGGTGCCTCATACTTGGACTAGGTGCATCATACTTGGACTAGGTGCATCATACTTGGACTGGGTGCATCATTCTCGGACTGGGTGCATCACACTCAGACTGGGTTCATCAAATTTGAACGGGTTGCATTAAATAATTTAACTATATAAATGAAGACGTGTTACTATTGATATTATTTTAATCGATTTTTTTCTAGTTGTTTCAGCTGCTCCACCCACATCTGCTGAAGATTAAATTTTGAGATAGACTCACAATTTTGTTTTGACTCGCGTCATTGAAATCTTCAACAGTAGCTAATGAATGCATTACATCATGCAAACGTGAGGAACAAGAAGTATGAAACTATTTTATCAAACAAGTTTTCTTATATTTACACAAATAAGCGGCGAAAAAGAAAACAAAAGTATTAAAAAAAACAACACAAAACCACACATGATAAAAAGGTAATTATCTTATAACATTCATAATCGTTGATTCTTTCTTTCGCAAACTATGTGGCTTTAGCTTCAAAGCTTTGCTAAAAAAGACATGAAATACATGTAACATGTATTTTATGTCTTTTTATACGTGATGTATACGATGATCTATGCGTATGAGTACTTTTTTGAAGTATTAGCAAATGAATACAATTAACATATAAATGATAACTAGATTTTAGAAAACTTTTACCCTTTAAAACCTTAGTCGGTAAAATAATGGTAAATAGAACCATTCCGGCGAAAATCTCACATACAGGCTTTAAAATTCACGAAGGCTTGAAAATCGCTAGCGCCAACTCGGATCTGTCTCGGATTTACTTTCGCTCAAATGACCCACGTCGTTGTTTATGCTAACGGGCAAAAAGAAAGGTTCCTCGCAATAAACTGAGATATGTGGTGACTCTTTGGTTTTATGAGCTTTTAGAATAACAACAAATATGTATCTTTATTTTTTAAATATATATTTTGGAAACAGACAATATTGTTTAAATGTCAAGAACATTAAAGGGTAAATATACTCAAACAACATATTCATAACAAATATACACCTAATATATCAATGTACATGTACATGACAAAATACTCGTCAATCATGTGCAAATTGTTTTCTTTTATGAAAACATTCTTCTGACATAAAAGCATCAACATCTACATTTGTGTTAGACTTACGTGTATGCTAATGATTTTAAAAAGTTTCTGAAGTCTGAGTCTAAAACAGTCAAGTCATATATAAACTTCTAAGATAGATATTGACTTTATTTCGGTGCGAAAATTCGCACATTTTACATTTTAACGGCCTCTTTATGACGTCATTTCATGTAAAGTTGATTGCTCCTTTCAGTTTGGTAGCTTCATTATGCCGTTATTTCATCACGTAATAAACGCTCAATTCTGTTAAACGGCAGTACAAAAATGTCATTTTCTTTACAAGACAAACGCTACCTTCAGTTCACCGTTCTCATTCTGAGATCATTTCCAAACGCGATAAATGCTCCTTTCTTTTATCGACCTCATTACAACGTCATTTCCTCATTTCCGGTGGATGGACGCTCCTTTCAGTTTACATTTTCATTCTGACGTCATTTCCTTGAAGTTAAAGGTTCCCTTCAGGAGCCTGCAGGCAGGCAGCTGGGCTGCATCAGATGGTATTGTATATGGACCTTCGTCCCCCATGTACACGGAACTGAACTCACGGTTAGGGATCATAAATGTTAATATGATCCTCGTCCTGCGAAAACGGGACTTAAAGCATGTGCGCAAAGTGTCGTTCCTGATTAGCCTGTGCAGCCGTCATTTTCCGTTTGAATGAGGTCTCTTGTGAGTGCACACGCTTATCGGGACGACACTTGTCGCACATGCATAAAGATACGTTTTCACAGAACGCGGCTCAATTTGATTGTCAACCTACTTTTTGTGACACAGAGCTGCATAAGGCATGGCTCAAAGTGCGTATATTGTTCTTGATATTAAAAAGGTAAATGAACACGTGAAATAACTGTAAATAAGAGCTACCAACTTGTTTGTTTCATGTAACATGATCAAGAAAGTAATAGCATAGATTGGATAAAATTGCAAATACCGGGGTAGCTTGCTTGAATGTTTTTCGTGGGTAGCAAATACCCTCTACGACAGAACTGGGATTATTTGTTTGAATTGTTATAATAAATGCATACTTTAAATTTGCGGCTGTCAAAATAAATAAAAAATCTAGCTGAAATTAAAGCAAAATAAGACATTAAAATAGATGAATGATAGTTACCAAAAGGAAACTGGAAAAGAAAATAGAGTGCATATAATTTTGGATGAAGGATACGGAAGCCTGAGTACCCAGACTGACGCCGGGGTGAGGTCAATCTCCTCCCCGACCCCTGGGTGGAAGGTGGGGCAAGGATGGGGTGCAGGTTGCACCAGGGGATTCACGCTGACCTGTAAGGGACCATCCGGGGTCACAATGTAGATACGCATCATCTGGGCCATATACCCCTTGGATGACCTGGGATACACAAAGGGATGCATGATTTTTAAATTAAAACTTTACTATTTCTTTTATACCTAATAATAAAATATGACATTTCTGCAGTGAAACAATAGCATTGAAAATAAACAAATTGTTATGTTCACCGGTGAAAATAACACATTTTCGGAACTACTTTTTCTATTTAAAGATTATCATATCAAGATTTATTTCATTAAGATGTATTTTTATGATCATAACAGAATTAAAATCGATATTCCATCGAATCCAACAAATTTTCTTTTTATTTTATGTTTTTTTTTACCATTTATTTACATTCTAAAAGAGTTTAACTGGATTATATCGCTGAATTTATGAAGTCATTTTGTGTATTGAAATGTATTGAGGCACGCCACTGGAGAAAGGGTAACTTTTCTGCCAAAGGGAAGCAGCTGTTAATTATTTTCTTGAAAAAAGGGCATAAAAGAAGCAGAAAATTTGCTCATGTCAGGGTAAGATCGTTTGTTATTTCACTCATGATCATAGAAAAATAAAATTTTCTATGATCACTCGTGAAATAACAAACGATCTTACACTGACATGAACAAATATCTTCTATTTCTTTATTTTTTTTGTAAATTGCCAGTGTAAAATTGTTTATATTGATATTAGAGCCTAATTCTGTCAAAACTGGGCTAAATGCATGTGCATATTGTCCAATATTGGACTGCACAGGCTAATCTGGGGAAACACTTTAGGCACATGCAATAAACCCTGTTTGTTCAGAGCAAGACTAAAATTATGTACTCACCTGCAGTGCAGACACGGGCAGTAGAGGGGCATGTCCAGGTACTAACCTGCAGTGCAGACACGGGCAGTAGAGGGGCATGTCCAGGTACTCACCTGCAGTGCAGACACAGGCATTAGAGGGGCATGTCCAGGTACTGACCTGCAGTGCAGACACGGGCAGTAGAGGGGCATGTCCAGGTACTCACCTGCAGTGCAGACACAGGCATTAGAGGGGCATGTCCAGGTACTGACCTGCAGTGCAGACATGGGCAGTAGAGGGGCATGTCCAGGTACTGACCTGCAGTGCAGACACGGGAAGTAGAGGGGCATGTCCAGGTACTCACCTGCAGTGCAGACACGGGCAGTAGAGGGGCATGTCCAGGTACTCACCTGCAGTGCAGACACGGGCTGTAGAGGGGCATGTCCAGGTACTCACCTGCATTGCAGACATGGGCAGTAGAGGGGCATGTCCAGGTACTCACCTGCAGTGCAGACACGGGCAGTAGAGGGGCATGTCCAGGTACTCACCTGCAGTGCAGACACGGGCAGTAGAGGGGCATGTCCAGGTACTCACCTGCAGTGCAGACACGGGCAGTAGATGGGCATGTCCAGGTACTCACCTGCAGTGCAGACACGGGCAGTAGAGGGGCATGTCCAGGTACTCACATGCAGTGCAGACACGGGCAGTAG
Organism: Dreissena polymorpha; assembly: GCF_020536995.1. Classification (NCBI taxonomy): domain Eukaryota; kingdom Metazoa; phylum Mollusca; class Bivalvia; order Myida; family Dreissenidae; genus Dreissena; species Dreissena polymorpha. The sequence continues at coordinate 24,757,216 of NC_068359.1, read as the reverse complement.
AGGGGCATGTCCAGGTACTCACCTGCAGTGCAGACACGGGCAGTAGAGGGGCATGTCCAGGTACTCACCTGCAGTGCAGACACTGGCAGTAGAGGGGCATGTCCAGGTACTCACCTGCAGTGCAGACACCGGCAGTAGAGAGGCATGTCCAGTATGTACTCACCTGCAGTGCAGACACGGGCAGTAGAGGGGCATGTCCAGGTGTACTCACCTGCAGTGCAGACACGGGCAGTAGAGGGGCATGTCAAGGTGTATTCACCTGCAGTGCAGACACGGGCAGTAGAGGGGCATGTTCAGGTGTACTCACCTGCAGTGCAGACATGGGCAGTAGAGGGGCATGTCCAGGTGTACTCACCTGCAGTGCAGACACGGGCAGTAGAGGGGCATGTCCAGGTTGACCAGCTTGTTGGCGTTGTCCTGGAAACGGACAAAAACGGCTACATATTTTCATGCACATTTTTAGTGAAAATAGTTGAAGTTATCCAATCAACACAGTTTTACTATTTTTTATATAAAATAGATTTTCCTAACCAAAAGTTATTGTGTGCAACAAAAATGATTTGTTGTTTGAATAAAGATATCTCTGTCTAAATAACGGTCATTGTGTGGAAACTGATTTGTTGATACAACCAGTTAAAAGTAGCTAGATCCCGTGCAAGCTTTAAGACAGGTAAATGCCCAGAGTCCTCTGTAGATACCTTTAAATGTTTATATATTTGTGCCTCTCACTCTAGTAAAAGGGGGTTTAAATGTATTTGCGTAAATTGTCATCCCAGATTAGCCTGTGCAGTCCACACAGGCTATTCAGTGACAACACTGTCGGCCTAAACTGGATTTTTGCAAAGATGAGACTCTCTGTAAACTAAAAATATTATAAAAGCGGAAAGTGTTGTCCCTGATTAACCTGTGCAGACTGCACAGGCTAATCTGCAACGACACTTTAGGCACACGCATTTATACTCTCACACTGCGCTTACAGCTACGTCCAAGAGTTAACTGAGGAATGTGAGAGTTAATGGGAAGGAAAAAGTATCTTATACACATATATGTCTTGGTGATGACATATTTGTTCTTTTGGGAGCATTATTAAGTAACAAAAGGAAAACACTGTTTTGTTGGTTTAAGGTTTTTTTTCTTTTAGGGGCTGGGTAAATATTGGCTTATTTTTACAGAGCCAATGTTCACCAACCCATTGTTAGATTAAGGAATAAGGAAAGACTTAGACCAAAGAAAACATTCTTCACAGGGTGAATATATACAGGCTATAAATTGTGCTTCCACCATTCAAAACAAATGTTGCAATTATAGGTTTTTAATGATGTGCTAGACTTCACTTGTAATTATTCCTTAAATGTAAGTTTTAAGAATTTTTTTCACTTTTCAGACTTAAGTGTAAGCATGTGTTGGTGACTACGGGCCCAGTCTCCCTAACCTTGACACTGCTGGTGCTGGAGACCTTGATGACCTTCTCTGGACCACTGCAGCAGAACCTGTGACCCCTGGGGCACTCATACTCCTCTCCCAGGTACACACGCAGGCTAACCTCCACTAATTCTGAAAATCACAGATTTGTTTGATACGGTTTAGACACATCCATTTTACTGCATGTACACATGACGGATAACCTCCACTAATTCTGCAAATCAGAGAATTGGTCAATCAATTTTTACATATAACCTTTTCACCAAGATCCTCGTGAAGGCGAAATTTCCACTAATTCTCAAAATCAGAGAATTGGTCAATACCATTTGGACATACACAACTTTTTTCACCAGGTACACATGCAGGATACCCACGACTTATTCTCAAAATCAGACATGAATTGGATCACATACGACTCATTCTTGCAAATCTGCTATAGTGTAGTCCCAGATTAGCTTTTGCCATCACAGAAGGCTTATCAGGGAAGTAACCTTCGCCCTAAAGTGGATTATTGGTTAGAAGAGACTACCTTTAAATGAAAATTCCATAGAAGAGTAAAGTGTGGATCCTATTTATCCAGTGAAGACTGTACACGCATCCATTAACCCTTTGCATGCTGGGAAATTTGTCGTCTGCTAAAATGTCATCTGCTCAATTTTTAAAATTAGCATTTTCTTTGATTTTTTTTCAAATAATATTATCAGAATAGCAAACAGTTTGGATCCTGATGAGACGCCATGTTCTGTGGCGTCTCATCTGGATCCAAACTGTTTGCAAAGGCCTTCAAAATTCGGTTCCTGCACTGAAAGGGTTAAGCACAGTGTTCCCAGAATGTGGTTCGTATTGATAAGCACAAAAGTTCTGTTGCACTTTTCCACACCTTTTGAATAACAAGTCTGGCAAGCAATGTTAATTAAAACATTGAAGAAGTGAGTTAAAGAGAAAACTTTAATCCAAGACAGCCTGCTTTAGTCTGCCTTTTTCAACTTTATGAAGAATTACCATCAAACCCTACAACTCCTTTAGAATATAAAGCATGAGAAGTCTCATTGATTTCAAATGAAAATTTTATAATAAGTTCAAAGAAAAATACATGTTAACAGACTTTAAAAAGGGCAACCAACAGACCAACATACTTGATGACTCATGTTCTCCCACATCAAACGTTTTTCTGGGCGTACAATTAGCTTAAAATATTACCAGGCAAATTATATTCAAATGATGTTATTAATTAAAAACAGCTATATTGTTTTTCACCTTTTCCTCTGGAGGATTTCTTTTGCTTTCCTTTCTTTACTGCAGTTTCCCCTACTGAGGGCCATTTGTCTCTCTTGCTGCTACTTTCCCCTACAGTGGGCCATTTATCCCTCTCTGCCTGCACAGTGACATCCCAGGGCAGGAGGAAGTTGCTTCCAGGCAAAAAGCCTGGCATTTCAAGTCCTGTAATGAATTGCAGTATCCATCCTGATAAGTCTGTGACACATAACAAATATGAGCCTGGTTGGAAAAACTGAGCTAAATGCATGCATGTAGAGTGTCGTCCCAGATTGGCCTGTGCTATCTGCCCAGGCCAATCAGGGAGAAAATTTGTTGGCTTAAACGGATTTTCCTTTACCCGTTAAAAGAGACTTCCTTTAAATGCCAAATTCCATGAACGCCGAAAGTGTTGTTTCTGATTAGCCTAATCGTAGTGCACATGGTAATCTGGGAGGACACTTTGAAACATAAGCTTTTAGTCCAGTCTACCAAGAACAAGGCAAATGTTAAGTCTTCACAGTACGCTCAGTTGGGAGTGTTCTGGACAACATATCCTATAACAAGGTCTTCTCAGTATGATCAACTGCGAACGTATGGGGGCAGAAAGTACCGATATCATTAATATCGAAGTAAGGGAAAACTTGTTCTTTTCAATTATACATATTATATACATATTATATAGATGTGTTTTATTATTATTTAATGCTTTCCGGTGGTTTATAGAGAAACAATATATATTTTTATTTTTTTTGTTGCCATAGCAACCAGAATTCTTGACATAGGAACAATATGAAATCACGTGCATACTCTCCATATTGCCATCTATCCATGTTTCAAGTTTCATGAAAAAATACGTAGAACTTTAAATTAAATTTAAAGTTATCGCAGGATCCAGAAAAGTGTGACGGACAGACAGACTGAGCGCAAACCAAAAGTCCCCTCTAGTTTCACCGGTAGGGGACAATAACAGTGAAATAAAACTGATATTGCACTGTTTCAAACAGTGAAAAATAACAGTGAAAAAAATTGATAATTTTCACTGTTTTACTGTGAAATGACGTCATTTATTCGACAAAATCACATCATTATTCCAGCGAAATTCTCCAGTAACACTCTTTTACAGTGTTTAAAACGGTGAAAAAAAAGCATAAAATAAAAAGAAAATTTGTTGGATTTGATGAAATATTAATTTTAATTCACAATGATCATAATAAATATATTTTTTCACTCGTGGCTGCGCCAGTCAATATTCCACCGAATCCAACAAATATCCTCTATATATTACATTTGCTTCATATTAGCATATTATCAAAAAAATGTTTTAAAATCTAAAAAGCACAAACTCCATGTATCTTAGTTATTGAAAAAACTTACATCCCCCTTTACAAGGTTGACAAAAACTTTTCAATTGTACCCACATCACGCAAGGAGTGACAGGGGACAGTGCCCTGAATTTTACCTATTATCTCAACAGTTTCCCACCTTTCGTGGTTGTATATAACTGACTCTCTCAGGTTCAAATTTCACCCATGATCCCAACAGTTTACAACCTCATTATTTTTTCACCATTTTGAGAATGGGGCATGCTGTCAATTGGATTGGAAAAAATCACGCTGTTTGCCCAAAAATCTGGGTTGGGTGTATTTAATTGTTACTAATAAATACTTTGAAATTGGGAATAGGAGTTTTCTATTAAATTCTAAATTCTATTAACAAATGTTCCACCAATAAAGCTGCATAGGATAATTAACTATATGTTTCATTTTATGAAAAAAACAACATCTTTTCAAACCTGCAATAAAAATTTTTAGGCACTTATTTGGGATGAAATTTACACCTTAAGGTTGGGAATGGGGCCGAATTGCCGCCCCAAATTTGAAAACACTGCACCTTGATTATGGTTGTAGATACTGGATTTTCCAAGACACACGAGGGACCAGGATGGGAACTTGGGCAGCAGCCCTGCGGGAGAGTCCGTGTGAATCATGCCCGGCAGGTACTCCGTTGTCGAGTGTTGGCGGGCTGGACTCAGGCATTCTAAAATATGTCACAATATATATGAGCCGCGCCCTGTAAAGAAGGGGTTTAAAGCATGTGCGTAAAGTGTCATCACAGAGTGTACGGACAGCACAGGCTAATTTGGGACGACACTTTACGCATATGCATTAAACCCCCTTTTCACAGAAATATACCCATATATATTCAAAAATGTGACACAAGTCTACCATCCATTGCACATCCTCTGTTATTCAGGCTGTCAAGTGACCTTTTTTCAAAAAGTAGGAAAAAATAGGAACTACTTTTGCAAGAAAAGAAGGAAAAAAGTAGGAAAAAGTAGGAACTTTTCCCTCAAAAGTAGGAATACATAATACTAATTTTTTAGCCACAGGTCCAGGAAACATAGCTGGAAACAGAGCAGGAGTGCCATCACATGTTCTGTATGGATACCAACTTGAAGCTACCTTAAGGGCCCAGATGATTTCAGCCTTTTGTATCTGTTCCTTGTGTGATGGATGTACTTGCATACAGAAAGATTTATCCCCACCACCCTGAGAGCTGCTTGGCTTTGGAGCACTTCCAAACAAACGCTTTTGTGAATTATCATGCATGTATTTCATGTTTTCCTTGTGTTTTTGTCCATCTGCCTGACTTATCAGTTGATAAGCACCAGAATTACAACACGAGATGGACTTCATGCAGACAGTACAATATCTTGCAAACTCATTGCAGGTATCTCTCTTGCACCATGATCCAAGTGTTTTTCCACTGTTGTCCAACTTCTCCATCCATGAAGGGTAAAACTTTGTTTTCCCACTAGGCATTTTAGCACTTATCTATGATAATTAAGTTTCAAGCAAAGCTACCCTGATTAAGAAGTATAATTAGATGCTGTTCATTTTGGTGTATCATCAAATAAGTGGTTAGAGGTCTTCTGTGTATCGATATACAAATGGTAATATATTGTGCATGTTATATCCTTACTGTAGGCAGAAGACCAAATTTATTTAGTGATACACTAACTTGTTGTACAATATGAATACTAATATATAAAGCTTTAAATTGACAATAGGGTGCAGTTATAATGACTTAAGTTACATTCAAAATGACTGGTCATTGCATAGCAGATTATGCAACTGGAGATAGACCTTATCACCTGACATCTTTTATGACATCATTGATTGGGCAATGAAACAGTTGCACTATATTGTTTATTCCAGTTTCAAATAATGGTCTTTACATTATTGATGACTTCGCGGGAGTGTAATAATGCCGTTTAATAATTTTAATACCACGCTGTAACACCTTAAAGTTACCTCACTAGCTATGGCATCATTAGACAAGAATTGTGTTTGTCAGAAACACAATGCCCACTATTGCGCCGCTTTGAAATAAAATTTCAATATATCATTTGGCAGGTTTAGAAATTATCTCCCTCTTAAAGCTTATTACTTCCCTTTTTGAAGCTATATATATTTGACTTTTGACCTTGAAGGATGACCTTGACCTTTCACCACTCAAAATGTGCAGCTTCATGAGATACACATGCATGCCAAATATCAAGTTGCTATCTTCAATATTGCAAAAGTTATGGCCCATATTAAAGTTTTCGGACAAACACACAGACAGACAGACAGACAGACAGACAAATGAACTGACAGTACAACTGCTATATGCCACCCTACCAGGAGCATAAAAATGTATCGGGGCATTTAGGCTCTGTGCATTTATCTTTAATTACTAAACATGATGTACCTATGATATCAATAGAACATCATATCCGTTGTCATGTAATACAGAATTTATTACATTATATTTGTAAATGATGAAAACTCGGCAAAGCATCATTTTATCTTTTTCAAATAACTTGTGTAATAAATTCCATATTACATAACCACTCATACAATACATGTATCTCTATATCTCTACATTCCAAACAGCAATATCATGTAAACATGCATAAGGTTTGGTCAAATTGTTGTCAATGGAAACAAAATAAAACTGGAATAAACAATGGGTTCCCTCAGCTCTTGCATCACTGGGAACTGTGTAAGGTAGTGAAGTCTGCAGTGTACAAATGCTAAGGAAGTAAACAAGGCACTATTGTTACTTAAAAAAAACTTGTTAATAATTTTAAAAGTTACATAAGAAATAAATATTTATGCTTCCTGAAGAGGTGCTAGCAGACAGTCAGCATGGGTTGTCAGGTCTCATCTAGATGAATGCACATTAACAGGGATACAGTCATGCCATAGATTCATTCGTCCTGCAAGTTTACTAAATAAACTCTTGAAAAAAAAAAATTCTCCATTAAAAATGAAAAAGTAGGAATAGTAGGAAGATTTGGTAAAAAAATAGGAAAAAGTAGGATCCTGATGAAAAAGTAGGAAATAGTAGGAAAAAGTAGGAAAAAGTATGACCGCTTGACAGCCTGGTTATTGTGACAAAATAACACCCATGGGATTTATAATTATACCAACTATTCTGCATACTAAAGAATTCAAAATTATAAGTATAAGTAGGTAGGTATAATTATTGACTAACCAAGTACAAAGTGAGTAAACATTCAATAGGACTAAATTTCCACTTGCTACAATCAACATAGTTAAGAATATAAATGTGGCAGATATCTCAGATTTCAATCATTGTAAACCATTTGTACATGCATCCACTTTTTATTGTGTTCATCAAACTTTATATTGGTTTCATTTGCATATAAACTCATTATATTTCATTATATTTCTGATTGCAAATTACAGAAAACAAAAATTGAAAACAAGCTATGTGTTTGTGAAACACTATGTCCCCATATATTTGACCTTTGACCTTGAAAGATGACCTTGACCTCTCACCACTCAAAATGTGCAGCTCCATGAGATACACATGAATGCCAAATATCAAGCTGCTATGTTCAATATTGCAAGTGTACATGAAATGAGCGATTTTGACCCATATCTTTGACCTTGAAGGATGACCTTCACCACTCAAAATGTGCAACTCCATGAGATACACATGCGTACCAAATATGAAATTTCTATCTTCAATATTGAAAAATGTGTTTGTTAGAAACACTATGTCCCCTTCTGCGCCGCTTTGAATTTATTTTTTTTACCATTGACCTTAAAGGATGACCTTGACCTTTCACCACTCAAAATGTGCGGCTCCATGAGATACACATGCATGCCAAATATCAAGTTGGTATCTTCAATATTGCCAAAGTATTCATAAAATGAGCGATTTTGGCCACATATATTTGACCTCTGACCTTGAAGGATGACATTGACCTTTCACCACTCAAAATGTGCGGCTCCATGAGATACATGTACACATGCATGTTAAATATTAAGTTGCTATCTTCAAAATTGCAAAAGTATTCATAAAATGAGCGATTTTGGCCACATATATTTGACCTCTGACCTTGAAGGATGACCTTGACCTTTCACCACTCAAAATGTGCAGCTCCATGAGATACACATGCATGCCAAATATCAAATTGCTATCTTGAATATTGAAAAAGTTATTGCAAATGTTAACGTTGGAGCAAACAGACCAACAGACCAACGTACAGACCAACAGCAGGGCAAAAACAATATGTCCCCCACTAAAGTGGGTGGGGGACATAAAAATTAACAACCCAAAGTGCATTAATCAAACCCATCCTTACCTGGTGACGCTGGTGACTGGACGTCCGTGTGATCTGGAGGATTGGATACTGAGTCTTGGTCAGGCAGAGGACTGCAGTTACTATGGTTATTAGCCACAAACAGGTCAGAACTGCCCGGCTGACCTTAAAGAATAATGGTTAAAATGAGGTCACTGGGTTCTGGAAAAAAAATTGGCTTAAAGGGACTGTCAACCACCACGACAAAGAAAAGAAAAGTTGTAAAATACCGTATTTTTTTACAATCATTTGTTTATATTGATTAAAATATCACGACTGGTATATTACATTACTTGAAAAAAGTTGTTAAGTTTTCATATTTTCAGTATATTCGGTAATAAATTTTACTGGGTATGTCTACCAGGTAACTACCAGTTAACTATAAATTACGCCAGTAGATTGATCATCATCGTCACGTGGGAATGCAATTTGTGCATGCATAGTGAATTGTATATATTTCAATTTATTATAATAAATCAAACAAGCAATTTCTCACTTTAGGGTATACTAACTCAATATGATAGGGTATACTAACTCAAGCTGAGCGCCAGACTAAGGGTGGCCATGCCCTGGGTAGCTGCAGTTAGGTCAGTCTTGATGGCCTCAAGGTCGCCACTCCGTATTGGTGCTCTGACCTTTGTAAGGACAAAACAGAACAGAACAATGGGTTATTCATCCCAGGTAAACATCAATATAACAATGGGGAACTTAAAATGTTCATAGTACAAAATACGTAATTTTGTTTCCATTTCAAGCGTGGTACAGTTTAGTATATAGTAGGGATGGCAAAATTATTCGAATATTCGAATATTCGATTGAATGGTCAGTATTCGAATGACATAATTGATATTCGCATATTCGCATTTTTTTTCAAACGTAACTGCCTTAGTTTGTAATGACCTGCGAGCCGCTTACTAATTGGCTACTGAAATCACTTGATATTAACATGTCTGATGTGACGTTCTCCGTGTCAAACCAGGTATGTGTATTAGTACGCTAATACACATACCTGGTCAAACTGATAACGCGGCCCGTATCAGCGTTGATTGCGCAATGCAATATACACACTCTAAGAAAGTCCCCGAACTGTTGTTTGTCAATGGGGTGCCAATTACCGGCTTCATTTGACTGGCGAATAATAATTAAGTTTCTGTGATCACAGTATGAACAGCCATTAAAATGAGCATATTACTCATTTTGCGCATAATTTATATTTCACCTGATCTGTCGATCAGATCTCCGACTTTCATTCATAAAATACCGGATTATTACGCTGGTGGAAAATGTATCGGCATGTTTTGTTACAGCGCGTGCTTTCAATGTATAAGCTCCGCCCATAATTATTCCAGAATAACCCATTGACGATTTCTTCTCTGTTTATATGAAATTTGGCACGTGCTGTGTTAGAATGCTACATCGAGGCACGCTTTACGTAACCTACTACGGGCTTCTTGGTTTCTAACCGGCATCGGGCGGCTAGGCAACGACATATGACATTATTCTCGTTCGGATAAATACGACTTTGTGTTAGTATTGTGCTTGTTGATTTTGCAAAGAAAGTGCATTAATCGTTCAGCGCAAAAAATGACAAAAGTGTGTCGTTCTTGCATAAAAGTACGTAATAAAGCAAAATAAAATTATATGACATGATGTTTTTCCTTATATTTGTTCTTGAATATTTGGTGTACTTTGCATGCCTTATGATATGTTTCTTTATAAAAATGTACACGCAATCGTTACTTAAACATTTCAAATAAAAATAAAATGATATAACATGATTTTTTCTCTTCTATTTGTGCCCGATTACAGAATCGGTCATAGTATTAGCCGACAGCGATACAATTATTTGATAGCAATTTTAGCAAACAGCATCGTATTCAGCATACAGATATAACTTACAAAGCAATGGAAGTTAACACAGAACAAGTTTCACTCTTTTCTGATATATTTCGCTTCAATAGGCTTTATCAAAGTTTGTTTTTACAATAAAGCTACATTTTCTTTCCATTTCTCATCACAACAATTGTATATTCAATTGTATTTCTGTGTCAATTTATATTAAATATCGCAACTGGATACGAAACTGAGTAAAAGAAGTTATATCGAGCCAGCCATTTTATGCGAATATTCGAATATTCGATTGAATAGATTTGCGAATATTCGAATACCGATATAGGAATTCGATGCCATCCCTAGTATATAGGTAAGTCATTTAAGCAGTGTGAATCACTGTAATAGTTGGATTGAATTTTTGGTGTGAATTCAGTACAGTAATGATGAATATTAACATAGGTCTACAAAATGAACATTCATGCTACTATAATAACAAGGGCTGTTTGTAAAACATGCATGCCCCCCATATGGGCTGTCCGTTGTAGTGGCAGACATTGTGTGAATACGTTTTTTGTCACTGTGACCTTGACCTTTGATCTAGTGACCTAAAAATCAATACGGGTCATCTGCGAGTCATGATCAATGTACCTATGAAGTGTCATGATCCTAGGCAAAAGCGTTCTTGAGTTATCATCCGGAAACAATTTTACTGTTTTGGGTCACCATGACCTTGACCTTTGACCTAGTGACCTGAAAATCAATATGGGTTATCTGCGAGTCATGATCAATGTACCTATGAAGTTTCATGATCCTAGGCGCAAGCGTTCAAGAGTTATCATCCGGAAACCATTTAACTATTTCAGGTCACCGTGACCTTGAACTTTTACCTAGTGACCTCAAAATCAATAGGGGTCATCTGCAAGTCATGATCAATCTACCCATGAAGTTTCATGATCCTAGGCATATGTGTTCTTGAGTTATCATCCAGAAACCATTTTACTATTTCGGGTCACTGTGACCTTGACCTTTGACCTACTGACCTCAAAATCAAAAGGGGTCATCTGCAAGCATGATCTAATTACCTATGAAGTTTCATGATCCTAGGCGTATGCGTTCTTGAGTAATTATCCGGAAACCATTTTACTATTTCGGGTCACCGTGACCTTGACCTTTGACCTAGTGACCTCAAAATCAATAGGGGTCATCTGCAAGTCATGATCAATCTACCTATTGAGTTTCATGATCCTAGGCATATGCGTTCTTGAGTTATCATCCGGAAACCATTTTACTATTTCTGGTCACCATGACCTTGACCTTTTACCTAGTGACCTCAAAATCAATAGGGGTCATCTGCGAGTCATGATCTATCTACCTATGAAGTTTCATGATCCTAGGCCTAAGCGTTCTTGAGTTATCATTCAGAAACCACCTGGTGGACAGACCGAAAGACCTACATGTGCAAAGCAGTATACCCCCTCTTCTTCGAAGGGGGGCATAATAATCATAATAATTATAATAATAACTAGAAAAAATGTCGCGGCAGTGGACAACGCGTATCCCAACACCGCATGTTTGACCCAGGGGGCGCCCAAGGGTATGTAATGGGACGATGCATAGTTGAGACGGTATTGTCATAAGAGATGTTCAGTATCAATTGGAAGTGAATTGGTGTAGAAATGAAGAAGTTAATGTAAAATAACATAAAACAAGAGATGTGTTTGTCAAAAACACAATGCCCCCTCCTGCGCACCGCTTTGATTTATTAACAAGAGGGCCAAGATGGCCCAAGTTCGCTCACCTGAGAGGAGTCAATTGTTCAATCTTTACCAAATGTCAAACTTGACCTATATATTGTCCAGACAAACATCCTGGTCGAGTATCATCATTATTTCATCTGCGAGTCATGATCAATGTACCTATGAAGTTTCATGATCCTAGGCGTAAGCATTCTGGAGTTATCATCCCGAAACCATTTTTCTAAGTTGAGTCACCGTGACCTTGACAGCCGTTGTGTGAATATGTGTTTTGGCACTGTGACTTGACCTTTGGCCTAGTGACCTGATAATCAATATGGGTCATCTGCGAGTCATGATCAATATACCTATGAAGTTTCATGAAGCTAGGCATAAGCGCTCTTGAGTTATCATCCAGAAACCATTTTACTATTTTAGGTCACCGTGACCTTGACCTTTGACCTAGTGACCTGAAAATCAATAGGGGTCATCTGCGAGTCATGATCATTGAACCTATGAAGTTTCATGATACTAGGCATAAGCGTTCTTGAGTTATCATCCAGAAACCATTTTACTATTTCAGGTCACCGTGACCTTGACCTTTGACCTAGTGACCTGAAAATCAATAGGGGTCATCTGCGAGTCATGATCATTGAACCTATGAAGTTTCATGATACTAGGCATAAGCGTTCTTGAGTTATCATCCAGAAACCATTTTACTATTTCAGGTCACCCTGACCTTGACCTTTGACCTAGTGACCTGAAAATCAATAGGGGTCATCTTCAAGTCATGATCAATGTACCTATGAAGTTTCATGATCCTAGGCATAAGCGTTCTTGAGTTATCATCTGGAAACCATTTAGCTATTTCGGGTCACCATGACCTTGAACTTTGACCTAGTGACCTGAAAATCAATAGCGGTCATCTGCAAGTCATGATCAATGTACCTATGAAGTTTCATGATCCTAGGCATAAGCGTTCTTGAGTTATCATCTTGAAACCATTTTACTATTTCGGGTCATCGTGACCTTGACCTTTGACCTAGTGACCTGAAAATCAATAGGGGTCATCTGCGAGTAATGATCAATGTACCTAAAGTTTCATGATCCTTGGCATAAGCGCTCTTGAGTTATCATCTGGAAACCATCTGGTGGACGGACGGACCGACATGAGCAAAACAATATACCCCCTCTTCTTCGAAAGGGGGGGGGGGGGCATAATGAGAAACTGCCCCCCTCTCAGCAGCCATGAACTCAACTCTTGTGTCAAGGAAACAAATGTTCAGAGCAAATTTCATGAAAATTGGGCCAAAAATGTGAATTCTACTGTGTTCACATGTTTTCACTATATACATATAGAGAAAAATGCCCCACCCACTGGCGGCCATGTTTTTTCACCGATCCCGACCATTTTCAAACTTGTCCGAGATATCAATAAAACCAATGTTTAGACCAACTTTCATGATGATTGGGCAAAATTTGTGACTTCTAGTGTTTACAAGGTTTTTCTATAGCCAAATCGAGAAAACTGCCACTATATACATAATTATAGAGAAAAATGCCCCGCCCACTGGCAGCCATGTTTTTCACCGATCTCGACCATTTCCGAACTCGTCCGAGACATCAATTGAACCAATGTATTGACCAACTTTCATGATGATTGGGCAAAAATTGTGACTTCTAGAGTGTTTACAAGGTTTCTCTATAGCCAAATTAGGAGAACTGCCCCGCCCCCTGGCGACCATATTTTTCAACGGATCGGAACCACTTTTGAACTCAATCAAGATATCATTAAGACAAACATTTTGACAAAGTTACATGAAGATTGGGCATGAAATGTGACTTCTACAGTGTTTACGAGGTGTTTCTTTTTTTTGACCTAGTGACCTAGTTTTTCACCCGGCACAACCCAGTTTCGAACTCTGCCGAGATTTCATTGGGACAAAGCTTCTGAACAAGTTTCATGAAGATGGGACAAGAAATGTGACCTCTAGAGTGTTTACGAGCAAATGTTAACGGACGGACAGACAGACGGGCGGACATACGATGGACAAAGACTGGTCACAAAAGCTCTCCTGAGCAATCAGCTGAGCTTAAAAAAACACTAGAGCTTTGTCACAGACGTGACGTATACCCCCACATGATGCATTGACACAGACTATTTTGCATACTGTCTTCACATAACAAGAGAATCTAATTTATTGCGATTGTTAAGAATTATTATGCCATTTTTGACCTTTGAGTTCCAAAGTGTGACCTTGACCTTCTAGATATCAACATAATTCTTTCGTGCGACACACAGTCCAATGATGATGAACAAATTATTTAAAATCTCACAATGAACGACAAGCTCATTTATGGCCATTTTGACCTTTGAACTTAGTGTGATCTTTGCCTTGGAGATATCGACGTAATTCTTTCGCATGACACACCGTCCCATGATGATGAACAAATGTGCTAAATGATTTGAAAATCTCACAATGAATGACATAGTTATGGCCATTTTTGACCTTTGAACTCAAAGTGTGATCTTGACCTATGAGATATCGACGTAATTTTTTCGCGCGATACACTGTCCAATGATGGTGAACAAATGTGCCAAATAATTTAAAAATCTCACAATGAACAACATAGTTATTGCCCGGACAAGATTTCGGGAAAGACCAACAGACCGACCAAGTGACTCCTATATAGCCCCCATTACCAATGGTAATAGGGGTATAATTATCATTTGGCAGGTTCATTACTTACCTCCCTTTAAAGCTTATAACTTCCCTTTGATTTGTTTTTTTGATCTTGAAGGATGACCTTTCACCACTCAAAATGTGCAGCTCCATGAGATAACATGCATGCCAAATATCAAGTTGCTATCTTCAATATTGCAAAAGTTATGGCCAATGAACCATACCGGGGGCATAAAAATGAGTGAAAATCTCTGACCCGGCCCCACCTCAACCCCCATAACTTTTGACCCAGGGGTCAGGTCAAAATTCCAAATAGTGCAGGGTCGCACATATGCTCATAGCTACCATGCATGTAAGTTTCAAGGTTCTAGTGCTTATAGTGTAGAAGGAGATAGTGGCCAGGACGGACAGACAGACGGCGGAGATAACCACAATATTCCCACGCTTTTCAAAAAGCCTGGCGATAATAATAATAAAATCATAATAATAATGGTAAGAATAACAATAATAATAATGATAATAATAACAAGCAAATTGTTGAATTTGTATCCCCCGCAAACAAAATGCTTTTGTGACAGACAGATGGACAACCCCAATTCTATATCTCTCTCCTTTGGCGTTGGATAATAATGATGGTAATAATTATAATGATAGTAATAATAATTATGATACAAATAATGATATACTCCAGATCTGTTAAATTGCGGTCCCCAAGATCCATGGATTGCCGTATATTTCGATCGCCATATAACTTGTCAGGTCATTGATATGTATGGATTAACATACTTTGGTAATTTCAAAACACGCTTTTTACCTACCGGTACTTTATTTTATTATGTGTTATATTCATATGTTATACATTGGTATAAAACAAAAACATTATTCAATGTACTCAGTTTTATATCCAGTAGGGATAAAGATATACATATTTCATAGTAAAAACACTCTTTTATTAATATTTCGCCCAAACGGGCTTTATCAAAGTTTACAAATACGAATTCACTACATAGTTATAACTGTTGTATACACCAGTTATAACTATGTAGTGAATTCGTATTTGTAAACTTTGATAAAGCCCGTTTGGGCGAAATATTAATAAAAGAGTGTTTTTACTATGAGTTATTCAATGTAAGTATTTTCAAATGCGTATAATAACATTTAAAAACAAGAGCACCGCCTTGCGGGTGCAGACCGCTCATCTATTTTCTGTTTAAAGGTGAAGGGACTCTCAATTTCAATCACAAAGGAGGGAGGGGTAGAGTGAAGAGGGGTGTTTTGTGTGGGGGTGTGGACATTTATTACATTATCTTCCAAAATGCGAAAAAAAAATGAAAAAAAAATAAAAAAAATCGGGAGTGGGGGGGGGGGGGGGTTGGGTGGGGTAGGGTGGGGGGAGGGGATTCTTGGGTGCGATGGTTGGACGGTATTTCAAAAATAAAATAATAAAAATAAATATTTGTGTTTTTTTACCGTTTCAAAAAAAAATGGGGGGGGGTTGGGGTGGGGGGGGGGGGGGGGCGGGTAAAGTGTGAGTGTGTGGTTGTCATTTGTGAGATGATCTTAAAAAAAATAAAAAAATATTAGGGGGAGGGGATTTGGGGGGGATTCGGGGGGGGGGGGGGGGGGGGGGGGGGGTGGGGAGGGCACAAGGGATGGTTTGGGTTTAGTCTATTGTGGTATGTCAGGTAAGAGTAGTTTTGTCAAAGCATCAATCAAATCTAATCATAAACAAGGGCTGTTTGTAAAACATGCAATCATAAACAAGGGCTGTTTGTAAAACATGCATGCCCCCCATATGGGCTGTCCGTTGTAGTGGCAGCCATTGTGTGAATACGTTTTTTGTCACTGTTACCTTGACCTTTGACCTAGTGACCTGAAAATCAATAGGGGTCATCTGCGAGTCACGATCAATGTGCCTATGAAGTGTCATGACCCTAGGCAAAAGCGTTCTTGAGTTATCATCCAAAAATCATTTTACTATTTCGGGTCACCGTGACCTTGACCTTTGACCTTGTGACCTAAAAATTAATAGGGGTCATCTGCGAGTCATTATCAATCTACCTATGAAGTTTCATGAGTTATCATCCGAAAACAATTTTACTATTTCAGGTCACCATGACCTTGACCTTTGACCTAGTGAACTCAAAATCAATAGGGGTCATCTGCGAGTCATGATCAATCTACCCATGAAGTTTCATGATCCTAGGCGTATGCGTTCTTGAGTTATCATCCAGAAACCATTTTACTATTTCGGGTCACCGTGACCTTGACCTTTGACCTAGTGACCTCAAAATCAATAGGGGTCATCTGCGAGTCATGATCAATCTACCCATGAAGTTTCATTATCCTAGGCGTATGTGTTCTTGAGTTATCATCCGGAAATCATTTTACTATTTCGGGTCACCGTGACCTTGACCTTTGACCTTGTGACCTCAAAATCAATAGGGGTCATCTGCGAGTCATGATCAATGTACCTATGAAGTTTCATGATCCTAGGCCCAAGCGTTCTTGAGTTATCATCTGACAACCACCTGGTGGACGGACCGACAGACCAACAGACCGACCGACCGACAGACCGACCGACATGAGCAAAGCAATATATCCCCTCTTCTTGGAAGGGGGGCATAATAAAGAAGTTATGGCAATTTTAGCAAAATTTAATAATTTGACCTTGAGAGTCAAGGTCATTCAAAGGTCAAGGTAAAATTCAACTTGCCAGGTACAGTAACCTCATGATAGCATGAAAGTATTTGAAGTTTAAAAGCATTAGCCTTGATAATTTAGAAGTAAAGTGGATCAAAACACAAAATTTAACCATATCTTCAAAGTTACTAAGTCAAAAAAGGGCCATAATTCCGTAAAAATAACAACCAGAGTTATGCAACTTGTCCTTTCACTGTACCCTTATGATAGTTTGCGAGTGTTCCAAGTATGAAAGCAATATCTATGATACTTTAGGTGTAAAGTGGACCAAAACACAAAACTTCAATTTTCTAAGTATAAAAGGCCCATAATTCCGTCCAAATGCCAGTCAGAGTTACATAACTTTGCCTGCACAGTCCCCTTATGAATATTAATAAGTGTTGCAAGTATGAAAGCAATAGCTTTGATACTGTAGGAATAAAATGGACCTAAACACAAAACTTAACCAAAATTTTCAATTTTCTAAGTATAAAAAGGGCACATAATTCTGTCAAAATGCACGCCAGAGTTATCTTACTTTGCCTGCCCAGGCCCCTCATGATAGTAAGTAAGTGTACCAAGTTTGAATGCAATAGCATTGATACTTTCTGAGAAAAGTGAACCTAAACGCAAAACTTAACCGCCAATGCTGACGCCAAGGTGATGACAATAGCTCATAATTTTTTTTCAAAAAATAGATGAGCTAATAAGATATTTTGTTCACAAAAGATGACAAAATCTAGCCACAAATAAACAGTGATAATTATAATAATATCAAGCAAAGTTGTTGAATTGATTTCCCCAAAAAATTTCAAAATTTATCACAGAGAGGCTGACAGAATGACGTTTGGACAGAATGAGGGACGGACAGAATGACGGACGGACAGACGCCAAATTGCATATCCCTCGGCCTTTGGTGGTGGATAATAATGACAAGACTACTATTTCTAAAAGTAACATAATAATGACCTTTGTTTGCGGGCTGGTGAAGGCTAGCGTTGCTGCCTTGATGTCCAGGGTGCTGGGTTTGAACACAGGGAATGCATAGCTCTCCAACGTGCCACAGCAAGTCTCCTTCAGCTTCTCGTAGAAGTCAAAATTAGCGACCTATAACAAAAGTGTTTGTGTGTGTGTGTCAAATGTTACGAAGTCATTCGCGTATGAGGAGCCATAATGTATGGCCCCAGAATGTGTCCCTGCACTCAAACCTCATTTACTTGCTTGATATTTTGAATTATAGCTGAAATTTCCAGCTATTTTGTTCTAACTGAAAGATTTTAACATTTGGTGTGATCTGATGTGTTTGAGAGGGGGGAAGGCGGAGTACCTAGAGGAAGCCCAACCTGTCCTAAATGGTGACCACCAACCACAGTGTCACATGCTTCCAGGAACAGGCATTGATCCTGGGTTGCCTAGGTGATGGGAACAGGCATCGATGTTGAGTTGCCTAGGTGAGAAGCACTTGTATCAACCACTGCGCTTACAAGACAAATCTATATCACAATTCACATGCATTAGAATACATCCCATATTATTTGATTTTCCTTCAAATTTTCCAAACTACCTGTTCCCAAGAAATACAGCAGTTGATAGTGGCCAATTCTGAAAAAGGCACAGTTTGAAAAACGCGTTCTCCTGAAATTAACAGTTATTTTGCATTTTTTTTTGCTTTACTGTTCAGCCTGAATGTTCACATATCATTGTATATAAGTTTGTGGCTTTGAATACATGCAGAGATTTATAGTATGACATGGCATGTTTCATTTAGCAGTTCATATTCGTCAAAGCTGGCCTCTTAAAACAACAAAATCTTTAGGCATAAGAATTTTTCATAGTGATTTCTTTTATTCTTAAAAATGTTCAACTGCTTGTGAAAAAACAACCCATTAGATAATACCTACCAAGTCCTTAATAAATAGTTTCCCAGTATATCAGCAGGTTTTCTTTACTTCCTCATGGAAGATAGCAATTATAATGTATACTGTTGATTTATTTTCTATCATTGATATGACATTTTGTGGAATCCTAAAATTGGACATGATCGTTGGATACTAAATTTGTGATTTTGTTAATACTGTCTGATATAAGCCTTAAAGGAGCCTTTTCACAGATTTTGGCATGTTCTGAAGGTTGTCATAAAATGCTTTATATTGATAAATGTAAACATTGGA
Organism: Dreissena polymorpha; assembly: GCF_020536995.1. Taxonomy (NCBI): domain Eukaryota; kingdom Metazoa; phylum Mollusca; class Bivalvia; order Myida; family Dreissenidae; genus Dreissena; species Dreissena polymorpha. The sequence goes on along the minus strand of NC_068359.1, from coordinate 24,737,775 downwards.
TCTAAAAAGCGCCCGTAAAAAATCAAGAATACAATTTTTAAAAAAGAAAAAAAGGTAACCCTCAGCAGGGCTCGAACCCTGGAGTCCTGGAGTAAAAGTAGTACCCACTTAGACCACTCAGCCATTCTTCCGAATACAATATATTGTATTTTATACTTTACATAAGCAATCTTCGTAGTTTCACAGAATATAACGACAACAACAGAACTCTCCAAATTATGAATTTGTTTCGCGTTGCAACGCTTTATAATTTTCGGGTTTTTAAATCGTCAAACTATGCATATAATGGTTATTTTAGAGCAAGGTAAATGTTCAGTATATACTGTTTCCTCACAAATATCATAACTAAAACAAAAATTTGCGAATCTGAAAAAACTTTTTTTCAATCTCAAAGTTTGTTGAACCTTTGATTTTGTTGTTGAGTGGTCACACAAAAATCGATTTAAATAAGCATCCTATAAAAGGTATTGCTTTCAGAGCAATACAACCATCAGACTATTGGATATATTTACAGTTCTTGAATATCCCAAAAAGTACTAATAGGCTGGCATAAAATCACCTGTGTTAAGCACATTTAGTAATAAGCCATTGACAAGAGAATAAATGTAATGCAGAGCCTATGATACATTACTTGACCTGTTAATATGCAAACCATATTACACCTATGTAATTATAATAAACTTTATCTATGTGAAGACCTTCTAAAACAAGTTCCATATTTAGTATTTTTGTTGACAGTTCATGCCAAACGATCATGCCTATACTGTCAATAAACATCAGTATCTTATTCTTGTATCATTTTTGTCCCGGTCTTTGCAGCCATGATCAATAATGTTCAAAATATCTCAAATTTACTTCCAAATAAACACGCAAATGCGTAGATTTGATATCCCACCAAAAATCAATTGTTTTGACAGACACCAATTCTATGTCCCTCCGCCTTGGGTGGGGGATAATTATTCGATAAACTTAAACAACTGGCTCTACGAAAATGTAAGAATATTTAATTCATTTTTCTAAATAACATAGCCAATGTTTTTTTTCACCATTGTGGTAATGGGGCCAGGCCCATTTGGGATGGAAAAAGTATGTGACATTTTGACTGTAAATGGGGTATTTGTGTTTACTTACAAATACTTTAACATTGAAGATAAGTGTTTTCAGTGTTATATTTACTGAGGTTCAATTTATAGACCTCAATAGGAAAATGAGCTGTAATTATTTTTTTAATTTATTTACTTTATTATTTTTAAACCTTCAATTGGAATTTAATTATTCATTTCGTACCAATATATACTGTTGGCGATCATAAATGGGGCAGAATTTCGGCACAAAAATTTAACCAAGTAAACCCACTAACAAGAGGGCCAATATGGCCCTAGTTCGCTCACCTGAGAGGAGTCAGTTCATTTAATCTTTACCAATTGTCAAACTTGACCTAGATATTGTCAAGACAAACATCCTGGTCAAGTTTCATCATTATTGAACCAAAACTCTGGCGTATGGAGTGTTTTTGTTTTTGTAAGATTTTACCTGGTGACCTATATTTTGAGTTGACCCCCCTTACCAAACATCAAACTTTGCTTACAAAAATAAATATTTTGACCAAGATAAAATCTGAAACAAAATTGTGACCTCTAGAGTGTTTACAAGGATTTTGTATAATATAATGAAAATTTGGACAATCTAAGGGCAATAATTATGGCATTAATTATGTGATTTTGCTCATTATCAAACTTGACTGAGATCTTTCAGCAACTTTCATAAAGAATGCTTGAGAAGTGTGAATGCTATAGTGTTTACAAACCAAATGTGGACGAACGGAGGGCGGACAAAGACCAATTCACAAACCTCACTGAGCAATCAGGTGAGCTAAAAAGTGTGTTTCACCAAGTTTCATGATGATTGGGCAAAAAATGTGACTTCTAGAGTGTTCACAAGCTTTTTTTAACTATGTAGTTATAAGAAAACTGCCCCCCCCCCCCTGGCAGCTATGTTATTCAACTGACCGGAACCATTTTTTAACTCAACTCTTGTATCAAGGAAATAAATGTTCTGACTAAATTTCATGAAAATTGGGCCAAAAAAGTGACTTCTAGAGTGTTCACATGTTTTCACTGTATACATATAGAGTAAAATGCCCCGCCCACTGGTGGCAATGTTTTTCACCGATCTGGACTATTTTCGAACTTGTCCGAGATATTAATAAAAACAATGTTTTGTCTAACTTTCATGATAATTGGGCAAATATTGTGACTTCTAGTGTGTTTAAGGTTTCTCTATAGCCAAATAAGGAAAACTGCCCCGCCCACTGGAGGCCATGTTTTTTAACGGACCAGAACCACTTTTGAACTCAACCAACATTATCATTAAAACAAACATTTTGACAAAGTTACATGAAGATTGGGCATAAAATGTGACTTCTACAGTGTTTACAAGGTTTTTCTTTTTTTTGACCTAGTGACCTAGTTTTTGGCCCAGCATGACCCAGTTTCCAACTCCATCAGGATCTCATTGGGACAAATGTTCTGACCAAGTTTCATGAAGATCGGGCAAAAAATGTGGCCTCTAGAGTGTTCACAAGGTATCTCTTTATCCAAATAAGGAAAACTGCCCCGCCCACTGGCGGCCATGTTTTTCAACGGACCTGGACCACTTTTGAACTCAACCAACATATCGTTAAGACAAACATTTTGACAAAGTTTCATGAAGATTGGGCATGAAATGTGACTTCTACAGTGTTAACAAGGATTTTCTTTTTTTTTTTACCTAGTGACCTTGTTTTTGACCCGGCATGACCAAGTTTCGAACTCGACTGAGATATCATTGGGACAAAGCTTCTGACAAAGTTTCATGAAAATCAGAAAAAAAATGTGCCTTCTAGAGTGTTTACGAACAAATATTAACGGACGGACGACAGACAAAGACCGGTCACAAAAGATCACCTGAGCAATCAGGTGAGCTAAAAAAAACAACATGGAACCTCGAATAACAATTAACACATAAATGATACACACAACTACACTGTATTATTATGAAAACATTAATAGTCAAAGGGGAGTAACTACTGTTAAACTTAAATGCAATATTTAGAAGAGTTGTCTCCCATGTTACATGACCTTAATTCATGATTTTTTACAAGCCTTTTTTACTATATAAATATAAGGAAAACTGCCCCCTCCCCTGGCAACAATGTTTTTCAACGGACCGGAACCATTTTCGAACTTAACTCACGTATCTAGGAAACAAAAGTTCTGACCAAATTTCATGAAAATTGGACCAAAAATGTGACTTCTAGAGTGTTCACATGTTTTCACTAAATACATATAGAGAAAACTGCCCCGCCCCCTGGTGGCCATGTTTTTTCACCCATCTGAACCATTTTCGAACTTGTCCAAAATATCAATAAAACCAATTTTTTTATTAAGTTTTATGACGATTGGGCAAAAATTATGACTCCTAGAGTGTTTACAAGGTTTCTCTATAGCCAAATAAGGAAAACTGCCCCGCCCACTGGCGGCCATTTTTTTCAACGGACCGGAATCAATTTTGAATTCAACCAACATATTATTAAGACAAACATTTTGACAAAGATTAGGCATGAAATGTGACTTCTACAGTGTTTACAAGTTGTTCTTTTTTTTGATCTAGTGACCAAGTTTTTGACCCGACATGACCCAGTTTCAAACTCGACCGAGATTTCATTGGGACAAAGCTTCTTACCAAGTTTCATGAAGATCGGACAATAAATGTGGCCTCTAGAGTGTTTACGAACAAATGTGGACGGACGGACAGACCACGGACAAAGACCAGTCACAAAAGCTCACCTGAGCAATCAGGTGAGCTAAAAACACAACAAAAACCAAGCCATCAATATGAACAATTTTTTGGCTCAAAACTTTGATGGCCAGTTAAGGTTACAGTCTGTTAACTTCAGACCTAGATAAAACTAGAGCTTTGTCACAGATGTGACAAATACCCCCACATGCCGCATTGACACAGAATATTTTGCATGTTGTCTTCACAAAAAAACAGCGGACACCATGCTCAATGTTTAAAACGCACTAAGTGACCCTGTGACCAAATTTTTTGACCCGGCATGGCCCATGTTTGAACTTGGCCTAGACATCATCTAGATACAACTACTGACCAAGTTTGGTGAAGTTCGGATAAAAACTACTTGAATTAGAGAGATGACACCATGCTCAATGTTTAAAACGCATTAAGTGACCCCGTGACCTAGTATTTGACCTGGCATGACCCATATTCAAAATGAGCTAGACATCATCTAGATACAACATCTGACCAAGTTTGGTGAAGATTGGATGAAAACAACTTGAATTAGAGAGCGGACACTTAAAACGGAACGACCGACAGACAGACTGACAGACAAGCTTACTCCTATATACCCCCCTAAACTTCGTTTGTGGGTGTATAACTAATTTTAAAAGCAAAAATGTTCCATTCGAAATGCAATTCCTTCAAACCTTGTGAGTAAAAGGGTCCTCTTTGTCTTCGATGCGACGTCCACAGTTGCACGCAGCAACCATCTTGAGTTGGCTAGAGTGGGGCATCATGGGAAGATGACTCAGCGAGGGTGCGATGATGTCATCATCCGTGCGATGAAGCTGCAATTTATTCATAAAATTGTAAAAGCAATCGACACCTGGCTTACTCCTAAAAAAAATTAAATAAATGTGCATATATTTTCTATTGTCTACATGTTTGCATTTTATTTGAATATTCATTGACATTTTGTGTTTGTAAATTTGTTTCAAGTTGTAAACTCATACCATAATCTACATATTTGCTTCAATCTGTGAACTCACATCACAAATGCATGTCCTGTGTATGAATTAACTGCTGTGTTGCATCATTGTGGGGAGGAGGAGGGTGGAGCGGAGATTTATCTTATTATTACAAGTGAATGCTAAAAGCTTTTGGAATACACTGATCCCGGAATTCGCTAGAGTTTAGAAAAAAACACTAATCCCTCGGTACAAACAATGCTGGTCCGTTATATCAACCAATTATAGCTTGATCTAAATAATAACGGTTGATACAGTGTGTGATTTTGAAAGGTTTATAAATGGGTCAGATTTTTTTGTACCCACAGATAAGTGTTTTTCTCGAAAGGTTGCATTTCCGGGATACATAAATTCAAATGTTATGTTATGCAAGTGTAATTTAAATAGTTAATGATTAAAATTCAACATAAAAATCCAGTAACTAGCTTAAACAATAACAAAATGTTTATCATGAAAGAGCATTTTGAACTTTTTTCCACAAAAGATTTGCTCAGTTTGAAAATTTAAATAACAAACGTATAGTGGTTAATAGAAAGGTTTATGAAATACTTGATTATCCCTCTTAGCTTTACATATTAAAAGCTAAAAAACTGAAGCAATTAATTCTACAAACCATGTTAACACAGTTCCTGCCAAAGAGAATTGGTCAAATCAAAACCATCTTGAAACATAAACAATTTTGCAATAAGAGCAAACTTGTTTGATCCTAGCTCTAGGAAAACGGGCTAAATGCATGTGTGTGAAGTGTTGTCCCAGATTAGCAGGTGCAGTCTGTACAGGCTTATGAGGCAGCGCCCTCACACTACTTTGGGGGAAGGGGTCCGCAGCCCTTAGGAGGGGGAATTTTCGCGGCGTTTCCCTTTTTGGGGGATTTTTTTACTTACTCTCTCATTATTACATTTGTACATGTTTGCACTATATTCATTGCATTTTTCATAATTTAGTATGTTTGCAAAGATTAAATTGAAATAGAATAGAGATACAATAATCATGAGACATTTTTTTTTTTTTTTAGGGGAATTTTTCCCCCCAAAAGGGAAAAAAAGTATACTTTTCAGGTGGGGGACTGCCGCTGAATTTCGGCGGCAGATTTAATAGATTAAGGGCCCTGTGAGGGATGACACTTCCCGCTTTAATGGAATTTTTTTGTTAAGGAAGTTACTTTTGATTAAACATAAAGTTCACTGCACAGGCTAATCTGAGAGGACACTTTACCCACATGCAGTAAGCCTCATTTTCCAAGAGCAAGAGTCAGTTTCATTTCAAGAAGTTAACCCTTTGCATGCTGGGAAATTTGTCGTCTGCTAAAATGTCGTCTGCTGAATTTCTAAAATTAGCATTTTCTTCGATTTTTTTCAAAGAATATTATCAGAATAGCAAACAGTTTGGATCCTGATGAGACGCCACGTTCTGTGGCATCTCATCTGGATCCAAACTGTTTGCAAAGGCCTTCAAAATTCGGTTCCCGCACTGAAGGGGTTAAAAACAATCCCAATACAAACCGGGTTAACGCAGTGGTTCCCAGTGAGACTGGTCTCCTCACAGAGTTGTCTCCCATTTTTCCAGAACGTGTCACATGACTCCTCCAGCTGGTTCAGGTATTTGTCACATGCCGGTCCCCGGGCCAGCTGGGTAAACACCTTCTTGGCATGGGCAAGCTGCAGGGAGCCAGTAAAAATATTTGAACATATTTATAACGTACTATTCTTAAAACGTGATTTTGTTACATTTTTTATATTTTAAAAATACATTTTGCTACATATTTTAAATTTATGGAAGTAGGGTTTAGCTTATCGAATAAACACACAACATTTATGTGTAGTTATTTGAGAAAACTTTATATATGATGGTGCTCTAGATATATACTCCATAAAAATTTGGACTCAAAACAGTCAGTTCTCATTACAGTAAACAACATACATGTACACATTTCTGCTTTATTCATATTATCACAAACAAAAATTGTGATTTGTTCTGTACTTTAAAAAAACATTGGAGCCTGCTGAGATATGAGAGATACAATGGTTTAAGTTTAAGATGCCAATTTCGATATATTGTACAACAGTACAAAACATTAAATAAAATATAAAGGAACAGTGTGTTTCCTGTGACAAAGCTGAAAGATAAGTATGCAGTCAAAATATTAAATAATCTTTAAGTCTGTGCTGCATTAGTTTTTAAAAATGAGCATTGCTTTGCTAAAACAGGGCTTAATTCATCTGGGTGAAAAGCTGTCCCAGATTAGCCTATGCAGTTTTCACAGGCTAATCAAGTACTACACTTTCTGCCTAGACAGGGTTTTCTCTAAGAAGAGACTTCCTTAAAAAAAAGAAAAAAACAGCTGAATGTGTCGTGCCTTATAAGCCTGTGCAGACTGCACCGGCTAATTTGGGAAGACACTTAACGAAAATGCATTAAGCCTGTTTCCCCAAAGCAAATCTCACATCGTTTTTTGCTTATAGAATACCACCAACCTTGCTTAGGTGATAGGCAGTGACATAGTGGGTTGGAAGGTTCTCCTGGTATGCACTCTCAGCCAATGGCAACACCTTGTTACAGCGACTGAGGAGCAAAAAAAAACTGTTTCACAGGGCTTCGTGTCAAAGATGGCACTACAGACTTGCACTTGTTTTAACACATTTTTGTTGTCATGTCTGTGTTTGAGGTTTTAGAGTCCACAAGCAATCTGCACATGGTGAACACACAAATGAATACTGACCCATTTCCCAAAAACTTGAAAACAAATTCAACAAAGGTACCCCTATACAAAAGGTTCTTGCCAAAGTGGAGATTTGGGGCACCCTTTCAGAGGCTTGTAAACAGATTTTGTAAACTGAGAATTGTCTCATATTTATATAAGGATGTATGCATTTTTTACACAAGCAAAATAACAATTCTGGCTAAGAAAAAAATGTTACAAATATATGTTTGTTTATTCATAATCTCCTATCAAAATCACAAAAATAGTTTAGCATTTGTAACACTTCTCTTTTATAATTTAGCAAAAACTTGTATCATCATCATTTAGTTTCAATTACCATTGAAATTTAAAAGCCTGCATGATGTAGTGGTAACAAGTCCCAGGTTCAAATCTCAAGACTGGCACTTTTTTTAAATTTAATTGTTTATCTTATTGTTTAAATAATTTAAAAATCTTCAACATTTTCTTTGGATTTGCATTTCAGTCCACTAAGACAAGGCACAAGACCTCTTTCTATGTATACAGTATATCCAGAATTTAAGTGCAGAAAAATTTATCTGTTCAACAGTCCTATATCACATACAATAGTTTTACACATTAACCATGAATTTAACTTTATTGTTCTTTTGTGTTTTTGCATTTTATGACATTAACCATCGTATGTTAATCATTTCAAATTTTGTAACATTTCTGAGAATTTGAGGTATGTTTTCAATAAAAACATAAAGGATAAAATGCTTTTTTAACAGTAACCCTTTCCCACTTAGAGTCAAAGGGACAATGGCTATGTACAAACAGCATAAAACCAGAACAGCCTGCTAGTAACTTGCAGTCTGTTGAGGTTGTATGCTGTTTGCTGCTCATCATTATGACAGTATCTAAGGGTTGGAAATGAAGCCTTTATCACTTTAATCTAGTAAAAAAGGTCTTTCATTAAATTTAAATTTATGAGGGACTACAAACACATCAAAATACATATCTAAGTGGTAATGGGTTAAAAAGAATAAACATAAAGCATTCACTAGGTATGCTACTTTTCTGAGAATCTCCGGTCTGTTTCCAGCAGAGACTTCAGTGTGTTCCAGTGCGGCTGTAGTTTGGCATCCACTTTATCACCGAAAAACATGGCGTACAGGCGACCAGCTAGGTTGAACCATGTCTCACTTTTTGCTAGCTGAAAACACACAGAAAGTCTTAATTTGAAGCTATTAAAACTTCTACTGCAATTGATCAACAGTTTGTTTTTTAGTTTCTTAGTTTTAGAGGTTTGAGTATGAATAACATTCATCTAATTAATAGAAAGATTCTCACAGAATGTAAAACATGACAAGTCAAACAGTGATGCATTCAAGCATCAAAGTGATGCTAGTCATTTGTCTCTTGATACATTCAAGCATCTAAGTGATATTGATAATTTGTCTCCAGATGAATTCAATCATCTTAGTGAAATTTATCATTTGTCTGTTGATGCATTTAAACATCTTAAGAATATCATTTGTTTCCTAATATCATGTAAGTGATAGTGATCAACTCTTTTAGAGTGCAAAACAAGACGAGTAAAATTGTGATGCATTCAAGCATCTAAAAGATCTTGATCATTTGCCTTTCAATGCGTTGAAGAGTCTAAGTAATATTGATCAAATATCTCTTTAAAAAATAAATGCTTACAAAGCACATCTTGGATTTCAATTTTCAGATCTTGTTTACCTCAAAATGAGCAGCCACCTGGTGTCTCCCTACATTGTCATCAAATCCCTTGGTCAGAGCCATCTCTATGTGTTGCCATAGAAACTCCTTGAATCTGACCTGCCCTTCACTGGGGCCCTTCTTAGGTCCAACTGAAAATTTGTCACATCAGTGAGGCAAGACTATATACCCTTTACAGCTTAGATATGCCTTTTTATGAGTTTGTAGTCGCTTAGAAAAACAATTTAAATTAAAGACATTTCTTACTATATTTAAGTTTTAAAGAGTTCATTTCCAACCCTAGATACTGATAAGCAGAAAACAGCCCAAAACCTTAACAAACTGCTAGTTACTTGCAAAAGCAATTTTTACTTTGCGTAACTAAGCAAAAAAGGGTCAAGAAACAAATTTGAGGTAGAAGTCAATGCTCCCTTGACTGGGCTTTATGATAAGTCAGTAGAAATCAAGAAGTAATGTGTTTTTGGTTACATATTATATCTTGTGATAAGTTGCATTATTTTACCCTTTAAAAATATTGTACTTATTTTTTTTTTATATAAATTGTAAATGATAAATACTTGAAAAACAAAATTAAGGTGTAAAATATCTTAAGTATAAACTGAATTTACCATAAAGAAAACAAAAATACCAACAAAACAAACAGCTCATAACAATCTTTGCCATCAAGTGTGCATGTAACTGCATTTATAATAGCTTCACATCCACACCTTAACCATTTTTTAAGCCTTTCACCCATAAGAAGTAAAGTGGAAATGGCTTTTGCAACTACATGTAGCATATAACCAGTACAGCCTGCGAGTTACTTGCAGCCTGTTCAGGTTTTATGCTGTTTGCTGCTCATCAGTATCTGAGAGTTGAAAATGAAGCTTCTAAAAATTGAATTTATAAATAAAGGTATTTAATTAAATTTAACTCACTATGGGACTACAAATGTTTCGAAAACGTATCTACATGTAAGTGGTAAAGGGTTAACAAAACATTATACCGGTACTTATATTCCAACCATATATCACATTAAACAACAATAAACCTGTTAAAAATACAAGACTTGATAATTACCCCTATGGGACAGAATGACAGCTTGTTAAGTCATACAAATATACCATAAGAAAAAAGAATAATCCCATGACGTACATATACATTTTTAGAATGATGTTATGAAAAAATCTTTTTAAAGTTGAAAAAAGGGCTCATCTTTTGGACTCTTTATTGTAGAATGAAAAAAAGCATAAGCACAACTTCATAAGGAACAATTGTAAGCAAGTTTAAATATTGTTAATTGAAAAGTGTAGGAAAACACATTCAGACAAGGTTGTGACTTCAGACAGATAGATGGCAGAACAAACTAATATACAAATACCATGTTGATTCAAACACACTGCAACATTACTTAGTTTGCAGAATAATAATTTATTTCCGCTAAAACCTGTTCATTTAACTTGATTGGGTCAAATATTTTAAGAAGAACAGTGAATAGTGACAAGTATTTTCAATATCATCATTTTACCAAACTGTGAAAAAGTCCCTTTAGAACCCTAAATAAAAATGTACAGTCAATCTTGTATTTAGAGACCACTAAAGGGAGTATCCAAAAGTAGTCTCTTAATAAAATGGTCTTTAAATAAAAAAAAGGCCATTTGTGATGAATGCGCACCTTTGATTTTAAATCCAGATATCGGATTATCTCCTTTTGACACAGCGATTTCTGCTTTTGTAATCAAATGAATCTAAATATAAATAAAATGAATAAAACAATTTTTTACTTAAAATAAGTTGTATTTGTTCTCTCTAATTCTAAATACAATTTAAATGGTTTGCACGGAGAATGGGTTTTTCCGACTCCAAACTCATTCGCGATAAAATTTACGTGCACTTTTACTCTTCGACACTTCCAATACCCAAATTTTCTCATTTAACGTTAATACTTTCAGTTTTGACATGTTAATTTCTGCATGTAAGATAATATATATCTGACTGGGTTATGGTACATAGGGAAATAAATAAAACACCTTGATTTAAAACTAAATAAACACGCCTGATTGGAAAATTTGCTAACACAAACTAATTAGCATAGTAACAATTACATTTTTTAATGAACAGATTTCGCTACATGTTACCCATTAATAATTTTTTACACCTCTCGAGAACACTGTGAAAATATTTGTCGCATCGGCGCATTGTTTCTGCAATAAAATCGGCAATCAAATTTGTCACTTAACGTCCCAGATAGTTAACTCTTTAACCTGAAGACTGTTGGCAATACCTCAATGTATTATTCAACACCAAAATTGATACGCAGTCAGCATTAACACCGGTCAGAACCGGTCATCAAGACAAAGGAAAATGGCTGGTGTGAAATCAAAACAAAGGTGTAATCATTCATGTAATCGGCTTAGATAAACAATCAACACTGATTTGTCCCTGAACGGTCAACAGATTTGCCACTTTTACCTTAAAGTGGTCGCTTAATTCAAGACTCGGGCATCAAAATACACTAAAATCAGCGGTCCCTGGTCACGTAAGACAAAAGTCGCTTAATACAATATGAAAATATAGTTAAAACGCTCGGGCAGAATTTAAAGTGGTTGCATAAGACAAAAGTCGCTTAATTCAAGTGGTCGCAAGCACACGATTGACTGTACGTTCTTTTTCATTTTAAATTGAATGAAGCCATTTTTTTCTAAAGAAAATAACTGGTATGTAACCTGTATGAGTGATGTTTTCCCGTAACTGGGACAGGAAGAATTTAACAGGATCAGCTGCCTCGTTTTCACACACGTGTAGGAATACAAACTCCTGATTGGCCGGGACTGCGAACAGCGAGTTGTTGCTAAAAATAAAAATGAACCTCGCTCTAGGAAAACAGGGTTTTCACTTGCCCTTGCGTATGGTGTCGTCCCATATAAGCCTATGCAGTAGGCTGCACTTGCATATGGTGTCGTCCCATATAAGCCTATGCAGTAAGCTGCACTTGAATATGGTGTCGTCTCATATAAGCCTATGCAGTAAGCTGCACTTGAATATGGTGTCGTCTCATATAAGCCTATGCAGTAAGCTGCACTTGAATATGGTGTCGTCTCATATAAGCCTATGCAGTAAGCTGCACTTGCATATGGTGTCGTCCCATATAAGCCTATGCAGTCAGCTGCACTTGAATATGGTGTCGTCCCATATAAGCCTATGCAGTCAGCTGCACTTGCATATGGTGTCGTCCCATATAAGTCTATGCAGTAAGCTGCACTTGCATATGGTGTCGTCTCATATAAGCCTATGCAGTAAGCTGCACATGCATATGGTGTCGTCCCATATAAGCCTATGCAGTAAGCTGCACTTGAATATGGTGTCGTCCCATATAAGCCTATGCAGTAAGCTGCACTTGCATATGGTGTCGTACCATATAAGCCTATGCAGTAAGCTGCACATGCATATGGTGTCGTCTCATATAAGCCTATGCAGTAAGCTGCACTTGAATATGGTGTCGTCCCATATAAGCCTATGCAGTAAGCTGCACATGCATATGGTGTCGTCCCATATAAGCCTATGCAGTAAGCTGCACATGCATATGGTGTCGTCTCATATAAGCCTATGCAGTAAGCTGCACTTGCATATGGTGTCGTCCCATATAAGCCTATGCAGTAAGCTGCACTTGCATATGGTGTCGTCCCATATAAGCCTAAGCAGTCAGCTGGATTTTATCTAACAAGAAACTTCCTTTAAACTAAAAATACTTAAAAAGCGTAAAGTGTTATCTCCGTGATTAGCCAGTGCGAACTTCATAGTCTGATCTGGGATTAAACTTTATGCACATGCATTTAGCCCAGTTTTCCTAGAAGGGCGCTCAAATATTGATACAGGTTCATATAACAATGGCTTTTATATGAATGCAACACAGGGCCAGCTAATAAAACATCATCTGGAGATAATATCTAAATTACACAAGTAAAAATGATAATTAAATTAACACCATTAATTTTGTCTAACAAATCAAATCAATCTAATTTTATAATTGGAACTTCATATAGATTGACAAAAACATTTGAAACTTGGATTGTTTAAACTACAGCAAAGTGACATACAGCTCAAAATTGAAACCCGACTTCACATAATTGTAACATCATTTTACTTGCCGAGGTCTTATTTCTGAGTATCTCAAGGTCAAAACAAAGAAGCAACAATCATTAATCTTCACAAAATTTAATCTTGCAAATGATTATGGAAATACTATGGTTATTGTAAATGAAACAAAAAAACATTTTTTAAATAAAAAGACCAACAATTTTAACATTAAAAAATTAACTGATTATAAATGGCACATATCTCCAAAGCATTTGTAAAGCCCAAAGTCAGCAATGTAAAAATCTGTTTACCAGTAAAAATACTTGCCCTGCAGAAAAAAAAGACAAAAATGTTTCCCTAACCTTATATGTCACAATACGATTTTAAAATGTTTACAGTCGTTCATTCTAAATAAATCGCACAATCTTTTTTTTATTGATTGATGGAAAATAAAATCTTTTGATGAACATATTACCCCCACATAATCACATTCCTTCCTAACAAGAACTTGTTTCATACTGAAGATGCTGACTGATCTAGAGATAGATTTCCCTGAACTTGTTTCATACTGAAGATGCTGACTGATCTTGAGATGGAATTCCTGAACTTGTTTCATACTGAAGATGCTGACTGGTCTAGAGATGGAATTCCCTGAACTTGTTTCATACTGAAGATGCTGACTGATCTTGAGATGGAATTCCCTGAACTTGTTTCATACTGAAGATGCTGACTGATCTTGAGATAGAATTCCCCGTTTGAGCAAGTATTTCTGATATCGTATTAGCAAGGTGCCTGTACCACATGACTTTTTAAGATCTGTGTTAAGAGAATAAACCGCGACCCAGGTAACATTTTGAACGATGTCTTTTTAAATATTTCACCATTTTTAATGGGATAAAGTGGAGAGCCTGCTCATTCGTGAGATTTTTCTATGTAGGTAAAATATTTAAAAAGACATCCTTCAAAATGTTATCTGGCTGGCGCTTTATTCTCCTAACACAAATCACGTGGTATAAGCATTGTGATTAGGATTCAGCAAAACTGTAGTCACCTATTCAAGCAGGTGAGTGGAAACTTACACCTCTGAGATTTAATGTTTTGCATACATGCTTTTTTTGTATATATGACAATTATTTTCAAAATTGTCATTTTACCATACTATTAAAAAGTCCCTATAGGACCCTAAATAAACAGGAGCTGCGTTCGTGAAATACAATGCCCCCTACTGCGACGCTTTGAAGCCATATATTTGACCTTTGACCTTGAAGGATGACCTTGACCTTTCACCACTCAAAATGTGCAGCTCCATGAGATACACATGCATGCCAAATATATAATTGCTATCTTCAATATTGCAAAGTTATGACCAAGGTTAAAGTTTGTGACACATAAAATGACAAAAGTTTGTGACAGATAAAATGACAGACACATACAATGAAGGACGGCCATAAAAAGTACATTCTTTTTAATAATTTAATGTAGCCATTTTCTGAAGAAATTTTCTGGTATGTAACCTGTATGAGTGATGTTTTCCCTAATAAAATGCAATGTTTTAAAGTACCTTACTATTATAACAAGAGCTTGTCACAGTAGTGCCAAATCCCCGCCGACATGTGTTTGCTTGTATGACAACATTTGTTTTAGAGAGTAAAATAATATTTGTAAAACAAATAAAGCGAGATAATTCAAAAACTATGGCTGAAAGAGTTATGGCTCATGTTCACTGCACATCTCCTAGTTGCCATCTGTTAATATTTCTAGTTTCAAGTAAATCCCTTCAGTAGATTTAGAGTTATGCTCCGGACAAAAATTTACTTTGTAAATAAGCAAGATCTTGTCACAGTAGTGCCAAATCCCCGCCGAAATGTGTTTGCTTGTATGACAACATTTGTTTTAGAGAGTAGAATAGCATTTGTAAAACAAATAAAGGGAGATAATTAAAAAAACTATGGCTGAAAGAGTTATGGTTCATGTTCACTGCACTCCGAACAAAAATTTACTTTGTAATTAAAAAAAGGGAGATAATTAAAAAACTAAGGTAGATAGTGTTATGGTTCTTAGTCACTACACTTCTCCTACTTGCCATCTGTTTTTATTTAAAGTTTCAAGTAAATCCCTTCAGTAGATTTAGAGTTTTGCTCTAAACAAAAATTTACTTTGAAATTAAATAAAGGGAGATAATTAAAAAACTAAGGTAGATAGAGTTATGGTTCTTAGTCACTGCTCTTCTCCTACTTGTCATCCGGTTATATATATATCAAGTTTCAAGTAAATCCCTTTAGTAGATTTTGAGTTATGCTCCAGACAAAAATAAAGGGATATAATTAAAAAACTAAGGTAGATAGAGTTATGGTTTTTAGTCACTGCACGTCTCCTAATTGCCATCTGTTTATATTTTAAGTTTCAAGCAAATCCCTTCAGTAGATTAAGAGATTTGCTCTGGACAAAAATTTTCTTTAAAGTTATATAAAAGGGGAGATAATTCAAAAACTATGGTAGATAGAGTTATGGTTCTTGGTCACTGCTCTTCTCCTAGTTTCCATCTGTTTATATTCAAAGTTAAAAGTAAATCCATTGAATAGATTTGATGTTATGCTCCGGACAAAGTTTTGGACGGACGGACAGACGGACGGGACCTATTACTATATCCCCCCAAAATATTTTTTTGGCGGGGATAAAAAAAGGGAGTTTATTCAAAAACTAAGGTAGATAGTGTTATGGTTCTTGGTCACTGCACTTCTCCTACTTGCCCTCTGTTTTTATTTAAAGTTTCAAGTAAATCCCTTCAGTAGTTTAGAGTTATGCTCGGGACAAAAGTTTACTTTGAAATTAAATAAAGGTAGATAATTCAATAACTAAGGTAGATAAAGTTATGGTTCTTAGTCAATGCACTTCTCCTACTCGCAATCTGTTTATATTTCAAGTTTCAAGTAAATCCCTTCAGTAGATTTAGAGTTATGCTCCGGACAAAAATTTACTTTGAAATTGAATAAAGGGAGATAATTCAAAAACTAAGGTAGATAGAGTTATGGTTCTTAGTCACTGCACTTCTCTTACTTGCCATCTGTTTATATTTCAAGTTTCAAGTTAATTCTTTAGTAGATTTAAAGTAATGCTCCGGACAAAAATTTACTTAAAATTATATAAAAGGGGAGATAAATAAAAAAACTATGGTAGATAGAGTTATGGTTAATGGTCACTTCACTTCTCCTAGTTGCCATCTGTTTATATTTCAAATTTCAAGTAAATCTCTTCAGTAAATTTAGAGTCATGCTCCGGACAAAATTTACATTAAAGTTATACAAAAGGGGAGATAATTCAAAAACTAAGGTAGATAGAGTTATGGTTCTTGGCCACTGATGGTCACTGCACTTCTCCTAGTTGCCATCTGTTAATATTCTAAGATTAAAGTAAATCCATTGAATAGATTTTGAGTTATGCTCTGGACAAAGTTTTGGACGGACGGACGAACAGACAGACAGGACCAATTACTATATCCCATCCGAAAAAAAATTTGGCGGGGATAATTAATGTGTGCTGAGAGTGTGCTTGAACGATAGCATGTATATTAGTTGCTGGAACCCTCACCTTATATTGGTGATCACACGAGACTTTCGCAATATCTTGTATATCTGGTCTTCCATACAGTGCTGCAAACGTTTCACAGTTGAGATTTTCTGCAAAATATTGAGCAAAAATAATGCAAAACTACTAATAACAAACCAGATCTTTTTCACATTATGAATCATTCTTCATTAAAAAAAAAATCACCAAGTTGTAGTGAAAACAAGAAATGTATCTGTATGCAAAAATGCACACACACTCAACTTTCATCTCAAAACTCTAATAATGAAAAAAGGATCACCATATTTAGGTACTCAAGCTCGTATGCTGGTTAATATTGCCTTTAAATATCAACATGCAAACAGCATTAATTGTTTGCTAAATAAACAATATTTAAGTGCAACAACTATAATCATTTTTTTTTCTAAATATCAATACGAATGTCTTAAAGCAAAATTCAGTCTAGTAATTGTTTTGCTAAATATTATAAAACAAGAGATGTGTTTGTCAGCAGCACAATGCCCCCTACTGCAGCACTTTTTTTTTTGGACCTTTGACCTTGAAGGATGACCTTGACCTTTCACCACTCAAAATGTGCAGCTCCATGAGATACACATGCAGGCCAAATATCAAGTTGCTATCTTCAATATTGCAAAAGTTATGACCAAGGTTAAAGTTGGTGCCACATACAATGACAGACACATACAATGACAGACAGACAGGCCAAAAACAATATACCCCCGATCATTCGATCCGGGGGCATACAAATATCCAAGGGCAACAACACTAACCTGAGGTTTGCTCCTATATGCGGAGTTGTCCACCGCCTCTTCAGAGTCAAACTCCAACGTGGACATCTCAAACAAAAAGAGAACGCGGGGAGAGCAAGGTCGAGCGTTGTACTTCCAGTCGGGCGACACTCCAAGGCTTGCAATCTGGTCCTGGACACATTTCTGAGTCTTGACTCTGAGAGGCAGGAAACATGGTACCATATGGATACATTCATATCTGAACAATTTGTAGTCCAGTATTTGTTAGCAAAAAAAAAACAATACCAAATTTCTTTTCTTTTTTTAAACAATGTTATTTTTCCCACTAAAAAAGGACCAAAGCACTTTTTCCAAAAAAAACTGTAGTCAATTAGACAATCAAATTAAATTTAAGACCTTTCTAACTAGATTCTAGTTTTAAAGACTTCATTTCCTACCCTAAGCTACTATTGAGCTGCAGACAGAACAAGAAACCGTCGGAGATGGGTGATGCTCCCCAAAGTTTTTTTTGTCACAATATTGCTCTATATATTCAGATACAAGGAAACGTCTTGAGGACACAGTAGTTGGGGGGACAAGAAATTTTTTATAGAAAATTTCAAAGGCCATTACTCTGTGAAAAATCATCCGACCAGAACCCCTTGATAATATGCACATCTCCTCTTGGTAGTGTAGCTTCCCATAAAGTTTCATTGAATTCCAGTTATAAGTTGCTGAGAAATAGCCCGGACAAGAATTGCACTATATGTACAGTTAATGGAAAATTTCAAAGGGCCATAACTCTGTGAAAAATCATCCAACCAGAACCCGCTGATAATATGCACATCTCCTCTTGGTAGTGAAGCTTCCCATAAAGTTTCATTGAATTCCGGTCATAAGTTGCTGAGAAATAGCCTAAACAAAAATTGTGCCCGGACGGACACACGGACGGACAGACGAAGCGGCGACTATATGCTCCCCCCCAAGGCTGGCTCTGGTTTTATGCTGGTTGCAGAGAACCATTTTAACGCTGTTTCTTAGCGGGAAACAAATAAATAACAGACCTCTTATGCTGAAAGTTTAAAGAGAATTATTGTTGGTATAGACAAAATTTCATCAATCATACCTTAAATGAGCTTATTGTTGGTATCAAACTAAAATATTGACATATTTTGCATCAATACATATTCCCTTTTCTCACACATATATCTAGAGAAGCTAATAAAAACAGTATTTTTTAAAAATTAATAAAATATCAATGTGTTTCTTTGATACAGGGGCCCAGTGGGACTAATAACTACAACAGTCATTGAAGATGACAAAATCCCCACACTAGCTCATTTAAAGCAGGTGCCAAACTTAAACATTAAATGCTGATATGTGGAAGATATTACTTATCGGATGGAAGATATCATTTACCGAATGGAAGATATCACTTATCAGATGGAAGATATCATTTACTATATGGAAGATATCACTTACCAGATGGAAGATATAACTTACCGTATGGAATATATCACTTACCGTACGGAAGATATCACTTATCGGATGGAAGATATCACTCACCGTATGGAAGATATCACTTATCGGATGGAAGATATCACTTACCAGATGGAATATATCACATATCAGATGGAAGATATCACTTACCATATGGAAGATATCACTTACCGGATGGAAGATATCACTTATCGGATGGAAGATATCACTTAACGGATGGAAGATATCACTTATTGGATGGAAGATATCACTTACCGTATGGAATCCAGTATCCTAAAGAGCCTCACGTATGTGGTATCAAATGAGGACCCTGGATGTGAGATCTGTTAATACATGAAAAACATAGGAGAAGAAATTGTGACCATAGGTAAATTATTGTGTCACCAACCGTGACCATTGCTTATCATGTATCGGAAAGAAAAAACCTTGATGTACAATTAAGTTTTTTTTCTTCTAAATTTATATTAAAAACATAAACAAGTAACAGATATCTGTAATATTTTGACAACTGCTAAGTCCCTCATAACCAAACCTAGCAGATATTTTTAGTTTTAAAACCTACATTTTGAATGAAGCTTGGCCTTTTCCCGTAATATAGTTGGATTTTTTTCCATTGTGTACAGATGCACAAGGTATGAGTCCTTACGATAATACATTATAAATATACCATTTAATGTGCCATGTTGGAATATATCTATAGAAAATATATACATGTTTTGCTTCACATGTACCTGTACATGTTTCTCTTTGTTAGACAGATATGACCTAAAGTCTATATTACTTGATAACATATGCAACAAACATTTTTCAGGTTTACAGTACCTTTGGCCATGATAATCAAATGTAAAACATTGTATGATGCATTTTAAGCTAAACATGTAGAGAATCACGTTTCTAATGTTATAATATACCATGGTGGACTAAATTTGAACGCTATATACATCTGTTTTATTGTATTTGCCTTCTTCAAATTAAGTTAAATTTGACCTGTTTAAATTCTACAAAAGCAGAAAGTCTAATCCCTGATTATTCTGTGCAGACTCTGAACGTGGCACATATCATGGAAACTTTAAAGTACTAAAATTGATAAGAGCAGTAAATTTGGGTTACATACCACTATTAGATGTGAAACTTGGAACAGGAACAACATGCACTTAGCATAGTGGCACTCCTCCTGTTGCCATAGCCCCTGCAATTCCTAAAAAAAAAAAACACAAAAAATTTGAATTTGGGCTGGGCTCTGTGAAAAAGGGGTTTAATGCAGTCCACATGCTAATCAGGGGCAAAACTTTTTGCAGTTATGATATTTTCATTTGAACAAAGTATTTTTGGGGCAAAAATCCAGTTTGGGCAGAAAGCGGACTGCACAAGCTAATCTGGGACGACAGTTTCCGCACATGTATTTAGCCCACTTTCAACAGAGCGCGGCTCTTTTCTACATTACCACTGGCGACAACTGACATGAGCCACCATGAAACATCAGAAATATATGAAAAGGGTTTTAAGACAGGAACAGGTAACACATTAACAGGACCTTACAAATATACATTGAATATTAAAATCAAGACTTAGTTACCTTCATTGTCAGAAGCAATTTGCATCTGTTCAGACAGGTTGGACAAATAACACATAAACAAGACCTTACGATTAATAATTATACCCTGAATATAAAAATCAAAACCTAGTTCAAACTACCTTTTCAGAGGCATTTTTCATTTGTTCACAGACGGCTGAAAGTCTGTACGTATCATGTAGACTGGTGTGGTGTAGATAGACCACATTATTGTCACCATCGTAGTAACACTCTATCTCTCCCTGTGAAAATAGAGAAACACCGGGATACACTTCCTGACATTGTCGAAATAGTACAATTAAATAAAGTAAAAACATATAATTAAACAAGAGCTGTCCACAGAGATCGCTCATGGCTATTCTTTCACTTTGCTTGTTTAATGATCATTTTATGACAGTCACCTGACATTATGACCACAAACACAGATTTGAAGTTGAATATCTTTATTAGGTATACAGTATAAGTAAACTTAAATATGAATATTTACAAATAAAGGGCAATATTAGTGTAGAGATAATTTCATATCAAATCCCTATACACATATTTCGCTGGGTTGGGCATTGAACCGCTGATCAATGGAGCCACAGTCTGGGAAAACAGGGCTTAAGGCATGTGCATAGTGTTGTCCAGATTAGCCTGTGCAGTTGGCACAGGCTAATCTGGGAAGACACTTTCTGCCTGAATTGGATTTTGTTTAATTCCATAAAGGCTAAAAGTGTTAACCCTGAAAAGCCTTGCTGCATGCAGGGGCTAATCTGGGATGGCACTTTAAACACAGACATAAAGCCCAGTTTTCCCCGAATGAGGCTCATTGAATGTACAGTCCACCCTACCAACTGAGCTAGCCAGTCCTGAGCATGAGGATTCATAAAGGGAGTTTTGACATCAGTCAGTAGTTAAGTTGTTCATACAAGTAATATATGTTTGTGGCACTATTCAGGGTCAAATGACGTTTACCCGCACCATATGTTTTTTAAAACATTATTTGTGTTCAAAGTAGTATATTTAACTGAACAATAGTATTAAGGTGTACTATTGTTAAGATTATTATTTCATTATTATACTATTATAGATTGTTTTTTTTGTTTTTTTTCCTATCAATATGAAACAAAAATTGTGTTACCTTATTTACCAATGTCTTTAATTCTTTACTAACACCCTGAAACAAAATGAGGATATAGTTATAAAAAGACACAAAATTGTTAGAACAATATACAAAGATGTCTTGATCTAACAACCGTTATAAAGATATTCTACTTTGCAGAATTAGATTTACACAGACCTTATCTAAAGACTGCTACATGACAGTGATAAATCTGATGAAGTTAATTTATTTTCTGCAAAATCATTTTTTGGGGGACACATGAATGTTTTGTTTATTCTTGGGTCACAATTTAATAGCATTTTTTCAAAAACAAACATCTGTGACATTGCCTGACCCTACCCCGTGACTTCATGCTAACTAATTTCAATGATACATGTACTACAGTATTTGTGTCATGGTTTCAAGGCTTGCTTTTGGGATTCCTGGCATTCTCAATATTGTTCCAAGCATTGCACAATACAAAATTAATGAAGTCATTATCCAACACTCGCACAATAATCTAGTTTCTCTTAACTGTACAATCACTTATACATGTGTATTCATATGCTTGAAATTCTGTGTTTTTCGTTTAAAGGAAGTCTCTTCTACACAAAAATCCAGTTAAGGCGGAGAGTGTCGTCCCTTATTAGCCTGTGCGGACTGCACAGGCTAATCTGGGACGACACTTAACGCACATGCATTATGCCCAGTTTTATCAGAACGCGGCTCAATTAACCTTTTAACACTATGTGAAATACACAAGCATTACCTGAAAGGCCTCTGCGTCTAGTACATTGTTGAACTTGGATGCCTTGGAGGTGAATCCGCTATGGCTGCTCTTTCCAATGATGGACACCACACACACCTTGTTGGACTTCCAGTGCTCTGGACTGATCAAGATCATAATTCTATCTTAACCCTTTACCACTTACGGTAGATACATATTTTGGCATGTTTGTAGTCTCTTAAAAAGTTAAATTTAATCAAAGACATTTCTTACTAGATTCAAGTTTTAAAGGCTCCAATTCTAACCCTAAGATACTGATGAACAGCAAACATGAATCAATTAACCCTTTCCCACTCAGAGGCAAAGTGAAAATGGCTATGTGCAAACAGCATTAAACCTGAACAGACAGCAAGTTACTCGCAGGCTGTTCTGGTTTTATGCTGTTTGCACATAGCCATTTTCACTTTTCCTCTGAGTGGGGAAGGGTTAACTGATTCAGGATTTTTCCATTCTCAAACTGTTAATAAAACAAGCACATGTGCATAGTAACAAACCTTAGCGACCAATCAGAAGGGCCCGTAAGATGAGAAACATAATTGACAGGATACAGATTACTACAGGGAGCTAAATCTAGCCAGTTTTTGTCAAAATCATTTTAATGCAGTTTTTGTTGTTCTGTTCAAGAATAACTTTTTAACTATAAATGGACGTACTAGTATAAAACATTTGTGTTTTTAAATATTTATATTTAGAACTTACATGTAAGGTGTATTTATTTAAAGGGCCTTTGTATGAAATCATGCAAATGATCTACAAAATAATTGTTAATAAACAGAAAATAAATAAAAACTCCTTAAAATGGAAAATCATTAACTGTTCAAAATTACTAAATGGCTATTTAAAGTCGAAGAAATATTCTATCAAACCAATTGGATTGTGAGGACCGATGAGAACCAGGCATATATATTGGTAAAATTCTATTTGTTTTATGCCAAATACATGTATGTTATTGTTCAAAGTTCTTTTATTAACTCTTTCAGTGCTGGAACCGAACTTTGAAAGCATTTGCAAACAGTTTGGATCCAGATGAGACACCACAGAACGTGGCATCTCATAAGGATCCAAACTGTTTGCTATTCTGATAGTATTCTTTGAATTTTTTTTTAAAGAAATGCTTATTTTAGAAATTCAGCAGACGACATTTTAGCAGACAACAAATTTCCCATAATGCAAAGGGTTTAAGTGTAACACATGAGTCTTGGAGATTGAGAAGACTATTGGCTTGCAGGCAGCAATTTATATTGACTATCAGGGGTATCGCTAGGTCTATTGGCTCGCAGGCAGCAATTTATATTGACTATCAGGGGTATCGATAGGTCTATTGGCTTGCAGGCAGCAATTTATATTGACTATCAGGGGTATCGCTAGGTCTATTGGCTCGCTCGCAGGCAGCAATTTATATTGACTATCAGGGGTATGCATAGACTATTGGCTTGCAGGCAGCAATTTATATTGACTATCAGGGGTATCGCTAGGTCTATTGGCTCGCAGGCAGCAATTTATGTTGACTATCAGGGGTATCGCTAGGTCTATTGGCTCGCAGGCAGCAATTTATATTGACTATCAGGGGTATGCATAGACTATTGGCTTGCAGGCAGCAATTTATATTGACTATCAGGGGTATGCATAGACTATTGGCTTGCAGGCAGCAATTTATATTGACTATCAGGGGTATGCATAGACTATTGGCTTGCAGGCAGCAATTTATATTGACTATCAGGGGTATGCATAGACTATTGTCTTGCAGGAGGCAATTTATATTGACTATCAGGGGTATGCATAGACTATTGGCTTGCAGGCAGCAATTTATATTGACTATCAGGGGTATGCATAGACTATTGTCTTGCAGGCAGCAATTTATATTGACTATCAGGGGTATGCATAGACTATTGGCTTGCAGGCAGCAATTTATTATCCCCACGCTTTTTGAAAAAAAGGTGGGGATATTGTGGTTATCTCCGCCGTCCGTCCGTCTGTCTGTCTGTCTGTCTGTCCGTCCGTCCTGGCCACTATCTCCTCCTACACTAAAAGCACTAGAACCTTGAAACTTACACACATGGTAGCTATGAGCATATGTGCGACCCTGCACTATTTGGAATTTTGATCTGACCCCTGGGTCAAAAGTTATAGCAGTTGGGGTGGGGCGGCGTCAGAAATTATCACTCATTTTTTTAGGTTATTTTACATTTACTTCTTTATTTCTACACCGATTCACTTCAAATTGATACTGGACCTCTCTTATGACAATACGGTCAATCTCAACCATGCAAGGCCCCATTCCCAACCCTGGGGCGCCCCGCCCACATAGGCCACACCCACCAAAAATTTCCATTTACTATAATTTTTTCATTTCTACACGGATTCACTTCAAATTGATACTGAACTTTTGTTATGACATTAGGGTCAATCTCAACTATGCATGGCCCCAATCCCAACCCTGGGGCGCCCGCCCACATAGGCCACACCCACCAAAAAATTCCATTTACTACAATTTTTTCATTTCTACACGGATTCACTTCAAATTGATACTGAACTTCTCTTATGACATTAGGGTCAATCTCAACTATGCATGGCCCCATAACCAACCCTGGGGCCCCGCCCACATAGACCACACCCAACCAAAATTGCCTTTACTATAATTTCTTCATTTCTACACCGATTCACTTCAAATTGATATTGAACTTCTCTTATGACAATACAGTCAATCTCAACTATGCATGGCCCCATTACCAACCCTGGGGCGCCCCGTCCACATAGACCACACCCACCCAAAATTGCCTTTTACTATAATTTCTTCATTTCTACACCGATTCACTTCAAATTGATACTGAACCTCTCTTATGACAATACGGTCAATCTCAACTATGCATGGCCCCATTACCAACCCTGGGGCCCCGCCCACATAGACCACACCCGCCCAAAATTGCCTTTTACTATAATTTCTTCATTTCTACACCGATTCACTTCAAATTGATACTGAACTTCTCTTATGACAATACGGTCAATCTCAACTATGCATGGCACAATTACCAACCCTGGGGCGCCCTGCCCACATATGTCACACCCACCCAAAATTGCCTTTTACTATAACTTCTTCATTTCTACACCAATTCACTTCTAATTGATGATGAACTTCTCTTATGACAATACGGTCAATCTCAGCTATGCATGGCCCCATTACCAACCCTGGGGCACACCTAGGTCAAACATTCGGCGTGGGGATACGTGTCGGCCTCTGCCGCGCCATTTCTAGTATTGACTATCAGGGGTATGCATAGACTATTGGCTTGCAGGCAGCAATTTATATTGACTATCAGGGGTATGCATAGACTATTGGCTTGCAGGCAGCAATTTATATTGACTATCAGGGGTATGCATAGACTATTGGCTTGCAGGCAGCAATTTATATTGACTATCAGGGGTATCGCTAGGTCTATTGGCTTGCAGGCAGCAATTTATATTGACTATAAGGGGTATCACTAGGTCTATTGGCTTGCAGGCAGCAATTTATATTGACTATCAGGGGTATGCATAGACTATTGGCTTGCAGGCAGCAATTTATATTGACTATCAGGGGTATGCATAGACTATTGGCTTGCAGGCAGCAATTTATATTGACTATCAGGGGTATGCATAGACTATTGGCTTGCAGGCAGCAATTTATATTGACTATCAGGGGTATCGCTAGGTCTATTGGCTTGCAGGCAGCAATTTATATTGACTATCAGGGGTATCGCTAGGTCTATTGGCTTGCAGGCAGCAATTTATATTGACTATCAGGGGTATCGCTAGGTTTATTGGCTTGCAGGCAGCAATTTATATTGACTTTCAGGGGTATCACTAGGTTTATTGGCTTGCAGGCAGCAATTTATATTGACTATCAGGGGTATCGCTAGGTTTATTGGCTTGCAGGCAGCAATTTATATTGACTATCAGGGGTATCGCTAGGTCTATTGGCTTGCAGGCAGCAATTTATATTGACTATCAGGGGTACCACTAGGTTTATTGGCTTGCAGGCAGCAATTTATATTGACTATCAGGGGTATCGCTAGGTTTATTGGCTTGCAGGCAGCAATTTATATTGACTATCAGGGGTATCGCTAGGTTTATTGGCTTGCAGGCAGCAATTTATATTGACTATCACGGGTATCGCTAGGTCTATTGGCTTGCAGGCAGCAATTTATATTGACTATCAGGGGTATCGCTAGGTCTATTGGCTTGCAGGCAGCAATTTATATTGACTATCAGGGGTATCGCTAGGTCTATTGGCTTGCAGGCAGCAATTTATATTGACTATCAGGGGTATCGCTAGGTCTATTGGCTTGCAGGCAGCAATTTATATTGACTATCAGGGGTATCGCTAGGTCTATTGGCTTGCAGGCAGCAATTTATATTGACTTTCAGGGGTATCGCTAGGTCTATTGGCTTGCAGGCAGCAATTTATATTGACTATCAGGGGTATCGCTAGGTCTATTGGCTTGCAGGCAGCAATTTATATTGACTATCAGGGGTATCGCTAGGTCTATTGGCTTGCAGGCAGCAATTTATATTGACTATCAGGGGTATTGCTAGGTCTATTGGCTTGCAGGCAGCAATTTATATTGACTATCAGGGGTATCGCTAGGTTTATTGGCTTGCAGGCAGCAATTTATATTGACTATCAGGGGTATCGCTAGGTTTATTGGCTTGCAGGCAGCAATTCATATTGACTATCAGGGGTATCGCTAGGTCTATTGGCTTGCAGGCAGCAATTCATATTGACTATCAGGGGTATCGCTAGGTTTATTGGCTTGCAGGCAGCAATTCATATTGACTATCAGGGGTAACGCTAGGTCTATTGGCTTGCAGGCAGCAATTTATATTGACTATCAGGGGTATGCATAGAATATTGGCTTGCAGGCAGCAATTTATATTGACTATCAGGGGTATGCATAGACTATTGGCTTGCAGGCAGCAATTTATATTGACTATCAGGGGTATGCATAGACTTTTGGCTTGCAGGCAGCAATTTATATTGACTATCAGGGGTATGCATAGACTATTGGCTTGCAGGCAGCAATTTATATCGACTATCAGGGGTATCGCTAGGTCTATTGGCTTGCAGGCAGCAATTTATATTGACTATCAGGGGTATCGCTAGGTCTATTGGCTTGCAGGCAGCAATTTATATTGACTATCAGGGGTATCGCTAGGTCTATTGGCTTGCAGGCAGCAATTTATATTGACTATCAGGGGTATCGCTAGGTCTATTGGCTTGCAGGCAGCAATTTATATTGACTATCAGGGGTATCGCTAGGTTTATTGGCTTGCAAGCAGCAATTTATATTGACTATCAGGGGTATCGCTAGGTTTATTGGCTTGCAGGCAGCAATTTATATTGACTATCAGGGGTATCGCTAGGTCTATTGGCTTGCAGGCAGCAATTTATATTGACTATCAGGGGTATCGCTAGGTATATTGGCTTGCAGGCAGCAATTTATATTGACTATCAGGGGTATCGCTAGGTCTATTGGCTTGCAGGCAGCAATTTATATTGACTATCAGGGGTATCGCTAGGTCTATTGGCTTGCAGGCAGCAATTTATATTGACTATCAGGGGTATCGATAGGTTTTCAAAACAGGAGTCCTAGGACTCCTTACTTGGAAAAGTAGGAGTTGCATTAAATAGTGCACACATCTTCAAATTTTCAGCAAAAAATCCATTTCAATATAGCGTGAATATAAAATAATACATAATATAATTGTTGGTTTCATTATTAAAAACACATATTAAACTATTCCTTGCTTGAATGTCCAGTTAAAACCTGTGGTCATGATTTAATTGAATAAATTTACATTGTAACTTCAATAAAACGCTTATGGGTCAAAACCTAAAACCTGGGTTATAAACAAACCACGTTTTAAGTAAGTTCAGTGCTCTTTTTGCCATGTGTTTTCTTACTGAATTTGCAAAACAATTCATATAAACTCTACTGTATTCATAACCCACTTGAATGCTGTAATGTATATGAATTGTTTGTTTTGCTGTTTTCTTTTCTCTTGATGGTCAATTTAATTAACAATTAATATAATTGAATGTGAATAATACACATTAACAGTTTGTACCCATACCATCAAAGGAAGGAACTGCATCATATTTGGTATTATACCTTTTTTTTTAACAAAAAATATATTTACCTTATAATTATATAACCCAGTTGAAACAACAATAAAACCAGTTTAATACACATGTTTTGACAGTGTTACCAGATGACATTAATTAAATCTATGCCTAATTTTTTTACACCTGTTGGCAGACATCAAATGTTTCGATGTTAATGCTGAGTTGGGGCCAGTTTCTATAAAGATAAAACTGTAAATTTGTAACATATCAGTAAGTGGCCATTTCAAAATGCATTAATAAATTCTATATGAGAAGAAGCACACACATACTGTCAGATACAGCATTAAAGAATAAGTTTCATAGAGGATGGGATGTGAGAAAACTATCGGACATTGCACTACATTGGATTAATTGGATTTTAAACAGGTGTGAGGATTAGTTTCAATAATTCAACTCTCAGCTTTATAAACCAAAGGGTTGCTGAGAGTTGCTTGATTGCTCCACAAATAGCACGGACAATGTTATGGCATATCAACATCTGCTTTTGTAAAACTTAATTACTGCTTGTATTGATTGTTTCCTCGACCCAATTAATAAAAATGGTTGTCCACGGGCAATTTAATTGTAAAAATATGAGCTGCCCAGACTAGCAAATGTACGACTCAGGCAACTCGGACATTTGATTTCGCCACCCCTGGACTCTCAAGAGTCATCACAGCAACAATTATCATCGACTAGTGCGAGGATAAAAATTGTGTTGGCTAGAATTTTAATAGGATATTGCTTTACATGCATTGTTTGTTAATGGAATGACTTGAATATGTGCATCCCAGGGACTCTAAATTGGTTTCCAACTAGTCCATATAAACGTACTCCCAGAGCCTTTGATAATTTTTGCTATGGCAGCTCTGGCAGTCCATATGCACCCCTTCATAAACATGGGTGCAGTTCAGCGAACGGAATCCGTGCGCCTCACTTAACAGACGTCGTTCGAGAAAAATTAAGGAAAATAATGAATAAACTTCATAAACATGTTTAATTTACCAGAATGGCAACCTATGGATGTTATCCTTTGCATGCACCCTATAAAAACACGACGATGTGTCAACACACTTTTCTCGCTGACATTTTTATGTTTAAATTTGAAACAGTGTATTCTGTATCGAATACCACATCGTTATGGACTTTAATAGCTCCATCACATAACCAACATGCAAAATATTGGTGTACTGCAACCTAACCAATATTGGATCAATTTTCCAATATGGCGGATACAGCGTACGAAAGAAAAACTAATTCAATAAAAAGCAATTATTTCTTGCTTTAATGGTACCATTTGGATGAGTTTGTGGTTTAGACAGGTAAACTTTAATAAGTTCTTGCAGTTTCAGTGTTCCTTAACCCTTGCATTATTGATAACATTTTGCACCCATGGACAAGAGAGAGCGCATTGCAACTCTCGGCAACCCATTGGGTTATAAAGCTGAGAGTTGAATTATTGCAACTAGTTTCCAACAAGCGTAATTTGTTTTAAAGCGTTTCTGGAGAACCCTGACTATATATATATAAATATATATAGAGTTATGGAGGTTTCGGTAAATGACAAGTTCGGTAAATTGATTTATATAGTAAATGCCGTGGAGGTTTCGGTAAATTGGTATAAATAGGGATTATCGCACCTTTTGTCGATAAGCGTGCACATTAATTGAGAATTTATTTATAGAAATGTTCATACACAGATGAGTGCATGGGAGAATATACCACTTTAAAATAACATTTTAATTAACTGATATCATCTTTTGCAACGTATAACCAGTATGTTCAAGGGCCAACGCGTTTGTAGTTTTACTGCAACATTGCACAATCATTTAAAGTTTTGCAACAAGTTCACTTTTCAAATAAACAACTTGATGTACTGTATTGCGAAATGATTTATTTGACATTTGATCAAAACGGTTTTTGTTTTGCGACTAATTGACTGCATCAACATAAGCTATGGGATGAGGATATATTAGATGTTGTTTTTGTAAAATTGGTTTTGCCTGCGAAAACACTAGTTGTGAATTATAAAATATTCTCCGCCCAAAGATTGTTTCGCATATGGCTTGGTTAATTATTTCTTGTTTTGATTGCATTGACATTCCTCTCAAAATATATTCTAGCATCATACGTTAATGTTCTTCTGGCGGCGCCACATACATTATTTCCGTGGATTTTGTTTGAATGGGCAATTTCGCGGTTGCCAAATATATTTACATATAAATGAATATTTAACCCCAGAAATATTACCATGACTTAAGTCAAATAACCAATTGGCTTGACATAATATTAAATTATCAAAATATTATATATTTTTAAAAATCCGAATTCTCGGTTAGAAATTTGTGTAATAAACTGTTTTTTATTTCACTAGATTGAAAACGTTGCATTTGTACTCTAATAACACTGGCATGTTTTGCAAACGAGGCAACTCGCTACGTATAGCGACCTTTTCTTTCGTAAATAGAAATGTTATGCTTCATATCCGGTTGCGTGTATTTCTGTTTACCTGTTTTATCGATTGAGTTAGAAATAATAAAGGCGTTTTGAAATTAAGGTAACGCACTTCCTTTTAAATGAGTCATGTTTATAGGCAAATCGTATAGAAATGGCCATTTCTACTGAATTATCAAACGTGCAAACTGCGGGGTTCCATCTGGAAGAAAGTTTGTACACATTTATGTTTCCTTTTTCAGAAATAACGGCTTACTGGTTTTGATGCAATATATAATTGTGGATAAACATATTAAATATTATAAAAATATAATATATTGCAACGGATGCGAACACACGCTTTATACAATGCGCATTTCAATGGAAGCTATTTTTGTATCTTAAAGACCCAGATTACTGACACGAACCACTTTCTCAAGGAAACTCGGCCAAACTTTTGCTATAAAATCCCCTAAACAACAATAAAGAACATAACATCAAACATGATTTCTTTGTAACAGCATTTTAGGGAAACAAAATTTAATATTATTGTATATGACTTGATATGGATTTTTAAATGATTTGCCTGTTTGAATAAATTGTCACAATCAGTTCCATTGATGTGTTTTGATTTCTTACTATGAATCATCATTGAACATTGAACAACAAGTCCCAATTTATCTTACTTTGCCTTAATATGGTGCACGGATGGGAGAAGTTTACCATCATTTGCTTTTTATGGTCTTATTTTTTACTTGAAATAATAAAGTTTTGATTATGCGTGTTTGACTAGGCGGGTGATTTCCATATTCTCAATTTAATTTACTGATTGGCTGAAATTATTTGTAATGTGTGCATGAATCAGCGGGTGATTTCCATATTTTTCAGGGTAATTCACTGATTGGCTGAAAGTAATTCATACATACGAGGCTCAGTGGCGCTGTATATTTCAGCGACCAGAATACATTTTTGAAATAATTAGGTGTATGATTAAATCAGTGAAATACTCATTTCAATTAAGTATCAGCGCGTTTGCAATATTGCAATATTCGGGATGACTGAACAACATTCTTGAGTATATCAGGTAAGCCTTTGATGTACAGCGACTTCGATTTCAATGCAATGTTTTTGCACCAACTTATTATGAACTTTTTATCAAAATGCGTTTGGTTATATATATAATGGCGTTACATATAAAACTTTATGCATTCAGCTACATTTTTTTTAATGACATGAAATATTCACATATGTCCTATATATATATATATATATATATATATATATATATATATATTGTATCCATGTTTTACTTGTTGCCTATTTATAATATATGGTAAATAAAACGGATTACAAAGTCAATCAGTTATTATTTGTTTATTCAACGGATTTGTTCAGGCAAAAAATGATATCAGTTATTTTGGCCGTAAAACCCATTGTTCCAGTACAGTAGCCAGGTGCCTGTGTATTAAGCTGATACGATAGTGATCATCACAGCAGCTTGCTATTACACAGTGTATTCATTCTGCTGGCGTTGTGTTAGATGTCATTTTTATCAGTTTTCAATTATGTGTATCTCTTCGCTTAACTCAACGTTCAATGGCACGCGCACTTAACAAAATTATGAAACATAACGCGTATCATTATATTACTTTTTATTAATTACGTACACGTATAAGATTATATATATTATTTTTTTCTTGTGTTTTTCTCAACCAGAAAGAAATAATAAAACATGTTATATAAAATTCAACATTTGGCTTTTACAAGAGGTGGCCTCCACGTGGCAAGAGCTGGGCAACATATTCATTATGTTGGCAAACTACCTCATGATTATATATTGAGAAATTGAGTATTTATCGGTGGTCTAAAATACTATTGCGCTTTTTATTTAAACTGAAATCATTTTTATTAAATCATGCCTACAATATTTTACAAGAAACTTTTTTAAATAGCATTAAACTTAATTGAAGATCTTACATTGATATCGCCATAAATCATTATTTATTATTACTATTATGTTATTTAAATAAAAGCACCAATTGTTTAAAAAAAACAGTATTGCGTTATTTAAATTGTAAATTTACCTACAATTTCCTAACAGAATTTGTTGTTCAGAGGTAGCTCATTCATTTCCCTTAATTTTTTACCGTAGGCATAGCATTTATTACTCAACTCAAAATTAATCCACAGTTTGCAAATAAATGCCCCTGATGTTAATGTAAGCCAATAATAGGTGTCATTAACACCTTGTTGTAGGTATACCACCTCTATAAAAACCAATTTACCGAACCCTCCACGGCATTTACTATATAAATCAATTTACCGAACTTGTCATTTACCGAAACCTCCAGCACCCTATATATATATATATATATATATATTAAGTATGTTATTTCTGGGGATCCCTATAGTGAATGATTTTCAAGTTCAACGGGTAAAAAGACAATGCCAAAAAAGTTTAAAAGGCATATTTTTTTCTTTTCTTATTATTCGTACGTGATCAGAGAATTAGTATCCGAAACTATCTTTATCCGAAACTGATTTTAACAGTAGTCTCATAAAGTCAATATATGCAGAGAAACCCTCACATCAAAGTTTCCGGGATCGGAAAGGGCACAGCTACTGCTCCTGTTGATGGAAAATAACTCATGGCATATCAGACAAACGGGAATTTCTGCTTAATACTTTTGTTTTTATTTTGTACTTTACCGGAACCTAAAATTACACAAACAAATTTTACTGACATGGGTGTAGCGATTTTAGGTTAGACATCAGTAAAATACTGGACAGATTGTCAGCTAGTCTGGATTATCTGCCCCTAACTCTTTGTATTGGTATTAGAACGACGGCAACCAGAATAATTGTCAGCGAGTTATGTGTGAATTAATTTCTAAGATTGATGTAGAAATTAAGAGAACGATTTTTTTTAGTTTTTTTACTGGACTCTTGTGCATGTGTTAACATGTAAACAAATATAAGTGTGCACAAAAATGGGAGTAGTAAAAGATGTGTTCTGTTCTGATAAATTCGTAACAGTGATTTTGAGGAACTCGATAGCAATCTTACTAATTATTGTATGGTTTGCAATATCTTTTTATGTACTTGCTTAGGATGTTTGAATATTTAGGACAAATCAATAAAAAAGTTTTTTTTTCTATCATTCCCTAAAAAAATGCATACTCTTACTTACCTCGTTTTTAGTAGTTGCCGCGTTCATGCGATGATACTCTGAACTTGGTTTATGAAATTCTTAAATGCGATTTTTTTTTATTTGAACGTGTGTTTAAAATATGCAATAGGATTGTAGTCTATTTGAATTGTTTATATTTAACTTCTAATTTTGTTTAAAGATATCTAATAACTGTTGTTGTAAAGTTTGAAAGTTTAAAGGCATATTAAATTGATTCACCCATAGGTTACCTAATCCATATTCATATACAAATTGGACTTAATTTCTGTGGCTCATTTTTTTTCCATTCTATGTGTTTCCATTACCCTAATGTAATGCTCATGTTAATTATTTATTTTAAAAAAAGATTATATATTACATCAAGCTACTATAACAAAAATTACACCAATGACCGAATGTTTAAAAATTTGGATTTCTTTTCCTTTCGAACGGTGATTTAAAGCGTCTGTCCTTTACTTTATTGAATGCGTTTTATTCCTACTTTTCTGTGCTGTCATTTGGCATACCTAAAGCAGACATTTCATGAACACTGTATACAACATGAGTTCCGCGGTCGGAAACATATGCCCCCCAAACAGGGCTTTGAACTAGTGACCCCCAATTCAATTTTAATATGGGTCATCTACTGTCCAAGGCGAATGCACACGTGAATCAGTCAATTTGTTGAAGAGTTATTGATTGGAAACGATTTTCACACTTATTGTGACAGTGAAGGGGTCATCTACTTTTCAAGGCCAATGGGCATGGGAAGTATCGAGCCAATCGGTCAATTGGTTGACGAGTTATTGATCAGAAACAAGTTTGACACTTATTCAGACAGTGACCTTGACCTAATGACCTCAATTTATGTAGGGGTCATCTACAGTCCAAGGCCAGTGCACATGTGAAGTATCAAGCCAATCGGTCAATGCGTTGACGAGTTATTGGGAAATGATTATACAATTATTTTGACAGTGACCTTGGAGCTAGTGATCCCAATTTCATTAGGGGTCATCTACTGTCCAAGGCTAATATACATGCGAGTTATCAAGCAAATCGGTTTATCCGTTGACGAGTTATTGATCAGAAACGATTTTCACGCTTATTGAGACAGTGACTTTGACCTAGTGACACCAATTTCAATAGGGGTCAACTACTGTCCAAGGCCAATGGAAATGTGAAGTATCATGCCAATCGGTCACTTCGTTGACGAGTTATTGATCAGAAATGATTTTCATAATTATTGTTACAGTGACCTTGACCTAGCGACCCAATTTCAATAGGGGTCATCTACTGTCCAAAGCCAATCCACATGTGAAGTTTCAAGCAATTCGGTTAATCAATTGACGAGTTATTGATCGGAAACGAACTGGTCTTCTTAGTTTAGTATTCCACAATTGCTCCATGGTCTTGCGGTATTCGCCCGACCCGCTGAGTTTTTCGAGTCCCATTATTTGGAAATCATCCATGGAGTGTCCGTCTGTATAGAAATGTTCAGCTACCGGGTCACTGTGCTGTGTGCGAATACGCGACAGAGTCAACAGATGTCGCTGGTACAGAGTTCCGCCAGTCTCTCCCACATACACATACCTGCGACAGCGACGAAAGTTGACCGCGTACACAACGCTCGACACTTCGTCTGCATTATATGGTAAACTTAATGAAACAATATCCATGTATGGATTGACTGATGTAATTAAAACAGCAACACGCTTTGGGAATAATCGTAATATTTTACTTGACCCTATACTTCTAAGGGAATCATGTTAATGTCCTGAAGCGTCTGTTATAAACATGGATGCGTCTTTAAGAGACCACGCAGCATGCACTGCCAATATTGAAATACCGTTTATTTTTTTCGAAACGTTTTCAACGCGAAGTATGGGTTTATAAGCGTGCTGACTTTGATCGTTTCAATGAACTTATAAGTAATATAAATTGGGCAGTGTTTTTATCTTCATGCGGGTCTCTAGACCAAGCTTGTGCATCGTTTACATCGAAGTGATTTAATAAAATTTAAGCACCAACGTAACAAAGTTAACAATATGCACAAACATGTCCGTTTGCATTTTATGAGAACGTTGATGGCATAATTGAAAGTTTACACGCATCGGATCCGAAATCGTACATGAGATTGATTAAAAGACTAACAAATAAATCTGGGTCGTGCAACGATATCCTTCCTCTATTAGATAATAGTGGCATTGTTATCATGGACAATATGAACAAAGCCAATCTTTTAAACAATTATTTTAGTTCCATATGAACTGTTAAAGGGGCCTTTTCACAGATTTGTGCATGTTTTGAAGTTTGTCGTTAAATGCTTTATATTAATAATTGTAAACATTGGAAATAAAAAGGTCCAGTGAAAAATCGAGATTAAAATTTAAAAAAAAAGGAAAAAGTAATCCACAACTGCCTGCCTGGTTTCGAACCACTGACCATCCGCACTCACTCAATGTGGAAAGTATTTTATACGTCATATACGCAATCCGCGTAGTTTCGCAAAATATAACAACAACAGAAATCTCCAAATTATTCAATCGTTTCGCGTTGCAACGCTTTATAATTTTTAGGCTTTTAAATCGCCAAAAGGTGCATATATTGGCTATTTTACAGCTTGTAAATGTTCAGTATTACTGTTTCCTCACACATATCATAACTTAAACGAAAATTTGCGAATCTGAAACAACTTTTTTTAATTTTGTCAATTTACCAAAACGTGAAAAGGCCCCTTTAATGACGAAAACATTGACCCCCCCCCAAACCTCAATAAAAACATCAATGCAACATGTGCATCATTTACATTATCAGTATCGGAAATGCAAGATATATTCAATATATTTAAGCTTGGAAAAGCATCTGGTTGCGATGCGATGGTATAAGCCAATGTATGTTAAAAAAAACATCCACAACGGTATGTGTTCCCCTTTGTATATTGTTTAATATGTCCTTAAATCAATGTCAATTTCCAACACTATTGAAACAAGAATATCAGTGAAACTGATGGATGCTCCCCGATGATGCGCTTTGTCAATCTATGTGTTAATAACCACCTAAAAATCTATTATTAGCCTCTGTGACCATGACCTTGACCCCAGTGACCTCAAACCTCATCAAAAGGTAGAGGTCCATGCAAGGTACCTACATGCCAAATATGAAAGAGATCGGTAAAGTATTGAAGGTGTTATGAGAAACTGTAACAAAAGTGTGACGGAAAAATCTATTATTAGCCTCGGTGACCTTGACCCCAGTGACCTCAAACCTCATCAAAAGGTAGAGGTCCATGCAAGGTACCTACATGCCAAATATGAAAGAGATCGGTAAAGTATTGAAGGTGCTATGAGAAACGGTAACAAAAGTGTGACAAAAGGAAGGAAGTACGGAAGGAACTTCAAAATGGCAACTATATGCTCCCCGAAAATTTTCGGGGAGCATAAAAGCATATGTAATTCCCTTGTTTAAGAAAGGAGATAAACACAATTGCAGTATTTACCGCCCTGTTTCACTACTCTCCTGTTTTGGAAAAGTATTTGAAAGAGTATTATTTAAACATTTGTTTAACTATATGTTGTCTAACGTTCTGTTTCATAGTTCTCTGTCAGGATTTCGGCCGGGTCATAGCGCGGTCTATCAACTGCTAAAATGTACGATTCTGTATGTAAAAATCTTAATGAAAAGAAGAACTTGTCTTGTCTTTTGTGATGTTTCAAAAGCATTTGATAAAGTTTGGCACAGAGGTCTTATTCATAACATGGAAGCTTATGGTTTTAAAAACGAATAGCTATTATGGATTACAGATTATATCTCAAACTGGTCACACCAAGTTCTCATTAAAGATACCATCTCTGACAGTAAGCCTATTAAAGCAGGTATACCCCAGGGTTCTGTACTTGGTCCTCTGTTATTTTTAATCTATATTAATGATATATCTGAAAATCTTGATAGTCTAACAAGACTTTTCGCTGACAACACTTCTCTTGCGTATGCTTCTAAAGATATTGCCGAAATAACCGCATTATTAAATCTGATCTTGACAAACTTAATTGGTCTAGGAAATGGCTCGTGTCTTTTAATCCAAACAAGAAATATCTTTAAAAAAGATATACGGCGTTGATAGTTCAATGAATGAGATCAAGGATAGCGAATGTCTTTTTTCTGTGCAGTTCTTAGCTGCATCACACGCAGTACGGGATGTTACGTGGAGTTTTCGCGGCTTATTTTACATTATTACATATTGCTGGTCATAAACCTATAGATACAAAACAGAAAACCAAAAGAAGAATGGAAGTGAAATTAAAACATACGAGTCAACCGGCCACACGAGAAGTATCCGTATTTATAGGCGCGTTCTTCGAACAAATCTGTTTCAGTGGTTTGTCGGGCATTGCTATTTGATTCGATTATTAACAGTATCGATAATCATCGCGCTCATGCTTAATACATTGGTCAATATGGTGGAATAATTATTGTTAAATTAATCAAAAATAATATTTATCATTGTATTGTTTAAAACACATTAAGAATCTACATATTTCTGGTCTAAAGAAAATTCCAGGTCACCTAGTTCACCGATAGCGTATTTATTATATAACTATTATTTTACTGGCCGCGAACTCCGGTGATGACCTGTATATAAACTCTGACATTCATACACTGGTCGCGAATTGACCCGGGTTGAAATGCAATGTATTAAAGTGAGGCCTCGCTTCCACTGCTCTTTATACTTTTACATGTTAACATGTTGACAAGAATATGGAAGTAAGTACTAAATATGAGAACATAGCCTTTAAATATAAACGCGTTGCGCTGGTAATTCTCTGAAAATAAAAAAGTGCACGCACAAACTGTATTGATGTCGAGAATTGAGTGTAAAACTGTTCTATCTATTAAGCCTTTTCATTAGAAATAAAATTGTTTCATGCAGTAAAACAGTGTTACAAAGACGCGTATATGTTTCCAATGTTCTGGTGGAATACTCAAATCAGCCAATGGAATAAATGAAGTGTATTCATTCGTACCTAGCCGCGGGAAATTTTATTTGAATTTTATTGGACACTTACAAAGGTCAGGAGAGGTGAAAAGCTGGCTTAATACAGCTTACGCCGAATAAAACTGAATTCATTTTTGTGTCGAAAACCTTATCTGGAATGACCTTAATATAGACACAAGAGAAAAATCTACAATATCTTCTTTCAAATCAGCGATAACCCCACAGTCATATGTGTGCCCAAAATACTATAATATAGGCAGTAAAAGTAAGCATTGCTCACACTAGACTTAGAAATATATGTAGTAGTTTAAACTAAAATCTTTATAGACCAAATCTAATCGTTGATACAGCTTGTTCTTGCGGAGCTCCTTGTGAAAATGCGTGACATTACTTTTTTGAATGTATAAAATTTACACAGATAAGAGGATCAACTATAAGCAAATTGAACCATAACTTTAATCTTATTGTTTTGCTATGCGGTGAACCCAATTTGTCTTTGAATTTTAATGAAATTGTGTTCAGAACGGTACAAGAATTCATAGCAGGCTCAAAAAGGTTTTAAATTTTACATGCAATTGTCAATAACATACATACAATAGTAGATACCTTTATATTTAATAACTATACCTACATGTACTTCCATACTTATACATCTTTGTATATGTTATTCTAACTGATTGTGTTGTTGAATTATAAATCATGTATTTTAGCAATTTATGTGATATAATTATCAGGGGGAGGATCCAGAAAATGTTGTAAAAACTTGTACTCCAATCCCATGCATATTTGATGCAATAAATACGTTTAAACTAAATTACCTGCATCATACTTTGATTGTTTATAAGTTCTATAAGTTCATGTGTTTTCGTTTTGACTTATTAATATAAATAACAGTCAGTCAGTCCGTCAGTCCGTCTGTCAGTCAGTCAATCCGTCTGTCCGTCTGTAACACTTTTGCTTTAAGGTTTTGAAAAATGCTCATAACTTCTATGTCCCTTCAGATGCAACCTTCATATTTGGTATGCATGTGTATATGGACAAGGCCTTTCCATACACACACAAATATTGACCCCTTTGACCTTGACCTTGAACTTAGGGTCCGCATTTAGGTTTCGAAATCTGGGTTTAGGTTTCGAAAAAGCATTTTTCGGGGGAATATGTCTTCAGATGGAGACAGCTCTTGTTATTTTTATTCAGTTGAACATTGTATACATTAAAACACAAATTTTATGTCTCCCACGTTTTCTTTTCACAATGCCACAATGTTTAAAGCTTAGTCCCATATGATTTCAGGGACGCTCCTGCTTGCTCTGACAATCAAATGCCCCTGTCAGCTCGTAACCTATTCTCAGGACTCGGGTACAGTCTTTGTTGCAACAAGGGACCAGAAGCAGCGGAGTCCATCTCTATTTGAAGTCACGAAATCATTCCAAACCTGCCAACTAATAAAAAGATAATAAGACAATATCAGTGGACTGTTTAGACATATCATTTACACATTAAATTTGGGCTTTAGGGATTAGGAACGTGTGCTTACTTTAATTTTTATTGTTGGTTTATTTTTTATAACCAGCCCTCAATCTCAAACTTGGTCTTAACTTAAAAATCATTTTATTTCTTTAATACTAGGTGATATTGGATGTTATTTCATAACATTAAATGTGACAAATAAAATATAAATAAAGACTGTTACGGTAGTTATAA
This sequence comes from Dreissena polymorpha, assembly GCF_020536995.1. Lineage (NCBI taxonomy): Eukaryota > Metazoa > Mollusca > Bivalvia > Myida > Dreissenidae > Dreissena > Dreissena polymorpha. The sequence continues at coordinate 24,696,805 of NC_068359.1, read as the reverse complement.
TAAGTTGTTTCGAAAGTGTATAAATAGGGAAAGAGAAGCATGTTTTGTGAAAAATAAACTCATAATAAAAATGTCTCATTTATTTTTATATAGAAAGATAGATTTATTTATTTTATCAGTATTTACTTTTTGACGATGCTGCGAAGCAGCTTGTCTTAGTTATCATGAAAAAATTCTTCACAATGGCGACCTATGTAAAAGACCGAGCCAGTCGATTGAGATAGCTCGATTTTTCTAATCGGCATACCTCGCAATTATCATTGATAAAGGTATAGGAAGCTCAGCTATAAATAGGACAGAATATTCTGGGAAAAAGATTTAATAATAGTTTGAAAATGTTAATTTTAAATCAGTTATATTCAATCCATTATATGTTTATAAATCAATGAAACAACTATGCATTTTCTGTATTGTATTTGACATTTGTCGTGATTCAGTAAATAAATTGCGAATAAAAACGTGTCTAAACAACTTTCAACGCGATCATGAGTGTAAAGAAAACAAATTATTTCGAACCTGCCATTTGTAAACGTTTTAAAGACTATGGTATTTAAACAGCATAATAGCCGTATGACATCTGTGAAACTCGTTCTTATGCGTGCTTTATCATTTTGCATATTTTATAAAATTTTCAAACAGAAATTACAGAGCCACATCAGTGCACATACTATTGTTCTATGTGATTGCTATATTAAATCAAATTCAATCCACATAATCCAATTTTAATACCACTGAAAACACAATCCAGAGTGGTGCAGTGAACAGAGCAGTTGACTACAAAGTTGGAGGAGAGCAGTTCAATTCCAGGGCCGGGTAAGTTTATACTTGTTCTATATGAAGTATGCTATGTTTGATGTGAACGATATGACAGAAAATATAAAAAATTATTTCAGCAAATAAACATGAAAACATGTGGGAATAGTGCAGTAAATTACAATAAAAACCAACAAAAATATCCCAATTTATAAATAAATTGCAATTAAAAAAAAAGTTTTTACATTAATTGTTTCAACGTGAATTTGTTTTAAAACACAAGGGCCATTAAAGTGTACATGGCTCATCAAAGTAAAATTACTATGTGGTTTCATAGAACAATAATTTTTATTTGATTTTGTTTAAATAGTCTACATGTATATGCCCCATGTTACCCTGCAGCTTTTCCAGTTTTGACTTCAGGGACCGGATTTGAACAAAAATTGGTTCATACCTTTATTCACAAGACACGAGCCCTGCATCCTTGGCCATGGCATAAAAAGCAGAGTTGCTATCAGCCAACAAGGTCTGAGGTCGGTCGTATTCTAGGATTCGTCCATCACTGAGAACGAGGATTCTGAAAACATAGAAAACATGACAGAACTATATTATTTTAGGATTTTTCCACTTCAAAGAATGCCTTAAGCTCATGTGTTTGACCTTTGACCTCTAAGTGTTACAAGGTACTTTGCTCAGTACTCGTACATGACACACATTCTCCATATGTAGAACAGTACATTTATTTCTTATTTTAAAATTGCATGATGAAGTTACAGTCCAAACAAGCATAATAATGCCATATGACCTGTAAGCGTGACCTTGACAATTGAGCCAGGGAGACAGGTCTTTCAGCTGACATGCAATCTGCATCAGGTGAACATTTGTGATTATATTGAAATAAAATGTGTCTTGTTCTGTGAAAGCTGAGCATAATGCATGTGCGTAAAATGTCGTCCCAGATTAGCTCGTGCAGTCTGCACAGGCTAATCAGGGACGACACTTTCCGCTTTTATGGTATTTTTCGTTTAAAGGAAGTCTCCTCTACACAAAAATTCAGTTAAGGCAAAAAGTGTCATACCTGATTAGCCTGTGGGGACTGCACAGGCTAATCTGGGACGACACTTTACACACATGCGTTATGCTCAGTTTTCTCAGAACGCAACTCAAATGATGAATATGCAGCATGGACAGGCTGCATAATGCTCAAATTCCATTGTTGACCTCGAAGAATAACCTTGACCTTTTAGCAAGGGTCTTACACGCAACAAGCTGCTTTCACATGGTGACCATTTTGGATAATTTTAAAACTTCAAGATGAACACATTCTCATACACTCACAAATAGTGGAGGCTATTTCAAACTTTCAGCACATTGGCTTCACAAAAAAAGAATTAACTCTCTTGATATTTTTCTCAATACTGGGTATCTTAACCTTTCATGAAATATAGATCTTAGTTTTGCTATGGGCTTAATGCATGTGCGTAAAGTGTCTTCATAGACTAGCCTTTTTAGTCCACAGAGGTCGATCATTGACAACACTTTCCACCAAGACTGGATTTTCTTAGAGAAGTGATTTACTTAAATAAAAAATCCCATTAAGTGCAAAGTGTCATCCCTGATTAAACTGTGGCTAATCTGCGACGACACTTTACCCACATGCACATTCATTAAGCTCCATTTACTGACAATACTTTTGATGTTATTTAATTTTGATTGAAAACGCATAACCCAATGGATTTAGGGCAGTTGTATTTTTACCTTGTGCAAATTAGCAGAAAACAATCATACATACATTACATTATGCAGATGCATTAAGCCCTGTTTTCCCATAAAGAGACTCAAATATACTAATATGAGATGAATATTCACATACTGACAATATATTAGAGGTAATTTTATTTTGATTGAAAACTCATAACCACATGGATTTAGAGCAATTGTATTTTTACCTCATGCAAATTAGCAGAAAACAAGTGTATTGTTATTATACATTTAATCACATAAATTAAGCCCCGTTTACCGAGAGCAAGGATTATTAATATCTTACTTATTGTACTCCATGACCGTGATGAGCAATGGTGAGCACCCTACAATACCCAAAGTCTTACTTATCGTGCTCCATGACAGTGATGAGCAATGGTGAGCACCCTACAATACCCAAAGTCTTACTTATCGTACTCCATGACCGTGATGAGCGATGGTGAGCACCCTACAATACCCAAAGTCTTACTTATCGTACTCCATGACCATGGTGAGCGATGGTGAGCACCCTACAATACCCAAAGTCTGAGCTGATCATGACCTAAATGAGTGAGTCCTTCTGTTAAAGTGTACAAGATCAGCAAACTGCACATGCCACAGTTTCCCAGAGTGAGGTTGGGACAACTCTTTATGCACATAAATAAAGCCCCATTTTCCCAGATTAACATCTTATTTATCATACTTTCATCACTTACTTATCGTACTCCATGACGGTGTTGAGCCGGTGAGCGATGGTGAGCACGGTACAATCCCCGAATTCTGAGCTGATCGTGTCCTGAATGAGTGAGTCTGTCTCCAGATCCACGGCTGCGGTCGCCTCGTCGAGGACGAGAATCTTCATCTTGCGGAGCAGGCTTCTGGCGAGACAGATCAGCTGACGCTGACCCACACTGAGAATGATTAAGGGTTTTCTAGGACAACAGGGCTAAATGCATGTCAGTGTGTAACGTGTCATCCCAGATTAGCCTGTGCAGTCCACACAAACCAATCAGGAATGACACTTTCTGCCTACACTGGATTTGCGTTAAGAAAATACTTTCCTGGCTTTACAGGTCAACTGACGATTAGGGACACTTAGAAATAAGGATTATGAAAAGATTAAACAAGGGCTGTTTGTAAAACATGCATGCCCCCCATATGGGCTGTCAGTTGTAGTGGCAGCCATTGTGTGAATACGTTTTATTGGCACTGTGACCTTGACCTTTGACCTAGTGACCTGAAAATCAATAGGGGTCATCTGCGAGTCATGATCAATGTACATATGAAGTTTCATGATCCTAGGCGTAAGCTTTCTTGTGTTATCATCCGGAAACCACTTTACTGTGTCAAATCACCGTGACCTTTACTTTGACCTTGTGACCTCAAAGACAATAGGGGTCATCTGCGAGTCATGATCAATGTACCTATGAAGTTTCATGATCCTAGGCGTAAGCGTTCTTGAATTATCATCCGGAAACCATTTTTCTAACTTGAGTTACCGTGACCTTGACCTTTGACCTGAAAATCATTAGGGGTCATCTGCGAGTCATGATCGATGTACCATTGAAGTTTCATGATCCTAGGCATAAGCGTTCTTGAGTTATAATCCGGAAACCATTTTACTATTTCGGGTCACCGTGACTTTGACCTTTGACCTAGTGACCTGAAAATCATTAGGGGTCATCTGCGAGTCATGATCAATGTACCTATGAAGTTTCATGATCCTAGGCATAAGCGTTCTTGAGTTATCATCCAGAAACCATTTTACTATTTCGGGTCACCATGACCTTGACCTTTGACCTAGTGACCTGAAAATCAATAGGGTTCATCTGCGAGTCATGATCAATGTATCTATGAAGTTTCATGATCCTAGGCATAAGCGTTCTTGAGTTATCATCCGGACACTATTTACTGGTTCGAGTCACCGTGACCTTGACCTTTGACCTAGTGACCTGAAAATCAATAGGGGTCATCTGCGAGTCATGATCAATGTACCTATGAAGTTTCATGATCCTAGGCCTAAGCGTTCTTGAGTTATCATCCGGAAACCATCTGGTGGATGGACGGACGGAAATACGGACCGACATGAGCAAAACAATATACCCCCTCTTCTTCGAAGGGGGGCATAAATAAAGAAAATACATGTCAAATGTTCTTAGGCTTTTGCTACAATTTGGGCTAAAATTAATAAATAGGTTTTAACTAAATCGCAGTACCTCAGATTTTGACCACCTTCCCCAACTTCATACTCGAGCTGACCGGGAAGTCCTTCAATGAAAGTCTTCAAGTGCGCGTGATCCAGCGATGCCCACAATTCATCATCATTGTGGGCCCCGAGGGGATCCAAATTCATGCGAAGACTTCCTGAGAAAAGGATTGGCTCCTACAAGTTTTGAGATAAATCAGCCATGCATTGGAAAAACAGGGGTTAATGCAGGTGTGTAAAGTGTGTTTTCCCTGAGAAAAGGATTGGTTCCTGCAAGCATGGCGATAAATGTAAAACTAATCTAGTTTTTAAAAGTTTGGAGATAATTGTGAAAGTAGACTGGTTCTGACAAGTTTGGATATAAATGTAAAAGTAGACTGGTTCTTACAAGTTTGGAGATATACTTATGTAAAACTAGACTGGTTCTTACAAGTTCGGAGATAAATGTAAAACTTGATTAGTTCTTACAAGTATGGCGATAAATGTAAAAATAGTCTGGTTCTTACAAGTTCAGAGATAAATGTAAAACTAGACTACAAATTTGGAGATAAATGTAAAATTAGACAGGTTCCAACAAGTTTAATGACAAATATAAAATTATACTGGTTCCAACAAGTCTAGAGATAAATGTAAAACTAGACTTGCAACTACAAGTTTGTAGATAAAGGTATAACTAGACTGGTTCTTACAAGTTTTGAGAATATGGGCCAAGATCTGTGTTACATCATGTTGCAAGTTGCAATAATAATGTTAGTTGACTTAAGCAACTTTCAGCATGAATTGAATATATAATAATTGCAAAAGCACAACTTTAGATCCTTAGAAACTCTGCATACTGTTTGAATGGTACACCTTACCAAGTAAAGGAGTAAAGTCTCAGACAACTGCATACTGTTTAAATGGTGTACTTTAACAAGTAAAAGAGTAAAGTCTCGGACAACTGCATACTGTTTGAATGGTGCACCTAAACAAGGATAGAAGTAAAGTCTCAGACAACTGAATACTGTTTGACTGGTTCACCTTGACAAGCAAAGGAGTCAAGTCTAGGACAACTGCATAGTGTTTAAATGGTGTACATTAACAAGTAAAGGATTAAAGTCTCAGACAACTGCATACTGTTTAAATGGTGCACCTTAACAAGGAAAGAAGTAAAGTCTCAGACAACTGCATACTGTTTTAATGGTGCACCTAAACACGGATAGAAGTAAAGTCTCAGACAACTGCATACTGTTTGACTGGTTCACCTTGACAAGCAAAGGAGTTAAGTCTAGGACAACTGCATAGTGTTTAAATGGTGTACATTAACAAGTAAAGGAGTAAAGTCTCAGACAACTGCATACTGTTTTAATGGTTACCTGAACAAGGAAAGAAGTAAAGTCTCAGACAAATGCATGCTGTTTAAATGGTGTACCTTAACAAGTAAAGGAGTAAAGTCTCAGACAACTGCATACTGTTTAAATGGTGTACCTTAACAAGGAAAGGAGTAAAGTCTCAGACAACTGCATGTTGTTTGAATGGTGCACCTTAGCAAGTAAAAGAGTAACGTCTCAGACCTCTGCATACTGTTTGAATTGTGAACCTTATCAAGTAAAGGAGTAAAGTCTCAGAAAACTGCATACTGTTTGAATGATATACCTTAACAAGGAAAGGAGTAAATTCTCAGACAAGTATTGTCATTGAAAGACAAAATGTGTAGAAGGTTGTGAATGGTATAAGGCCCACCTTGTATTGTTTTAAGGGAATCCCTTTCTCTTTTTTTCACCAAAACAAATACAAACACAGATAACACATTTGATTTTTATTTATAATTCTCAAGCAGAACTGCTGTATTACTTATAGAAAATGTAAAAAATAAGACACATAAAGGTTTGAAATTAATATATGTATGTTTGATTCTACATAATGTAGACCACGAGTCATTGCATTGGTTGTATGACCTTTTGACCTTATTTTTCAACATTATTTGGCCAACATTTTCTAAAATAACTTTTTTACCCAAACTTTAATTCTTAAATTGGGTCCATGGGAAAACAAGAGGGCCAAGATGGCCCTAGTTCGCTCACCTGAGAGGAGTCGGTTCATTTAATCTTTACCAAACGTCAAACTTTACCTAGATATTGTCCAGACAAACATCCCGGTCAAGTTTCATCATTATTGAACCAAAACTCTGGCGTATGGAGTGTTTTTGTAAGATTTTACCTGGTGACCTATATTTTGAGTTGACCCCCTTACCAAACATCGAAATTTGATAACAAAAATAAATATTTTGACCAAGATTCATAAAATCTGAAACAAAAAAGTGTTTACAAGGATTTTGTATTATGTAATGAAAATTTGGACAATCTAAGGGCAATAATTATGGCATTAATTATGTGATTTTGCTCATTATCAAACTTGACTGAGATCTTTCAGCAACTTTCATAAAGAATGCTTGAGAAGTGTTAATGCTAGAGTGTTTACAAACCAAATGTGGACGAACAGTCGGCGGACAAAGACCAATTCTAAAACCTCACCTAAGCAATCAGGTGAGCTAAAAAGTATGTTTCGACAATCTGAGCCATTTTCCAACTTGTTCGAGAAATCAATAAAACCAATGTATTGATTAAGTTTCACGATGATTAGGCAAAAAAAACAAACTTCTATAGTGTTCGATCACAAGGTTTCTCTCTAGTCACATAAGGAAAACTGCCCCCCCCCACTGGCGGCCATGTTTTTTGACCGATCGGGACCATTTGCAAACTCATCCGAGATATATATAAAACCAATCATTTCACCAAGTTTCATGATGATTGGGCAAAAATTGTGACTTCTAGAGTGTTCACAAGCTTTTTTTTACTATATAAATACAAGAAAACTGCCCCCCCCCCTGGCAGCCATGTTATTCCACTGACCAGAACCATTTTTTAACTCAACTCTCGTATCAAGGAAACAAATGTTCTAAACAAATTTCATGAAAATTGGGACAAAAATGTGACTTCTAGAGTGTTCACATGTTTTCACTATATACATATAGAGAAAAATGCCCCGCCCACTCAGCAGCAATGTTTTTCACCGATCTGGACCATTTTCGAACGAATCCGAGATATCAATAAAACCAATGTTTTGTCCAACTTTCATGATGATTGGGCAAAAATTGTGACTTTTAGTGTGTTTACAAGGTTTCTCTATAGCCAAATAAGGAAAACTGCCCCTCCCACTGGCGGCCATGTTTTTCAACGGACCAGAACCACTTTTGAACTCAACCAACATATCATTAAGACAAACATTTTGACAAAGTTACATGAAGATTGGGCATAGAGTGTGACTTCTACAGTGTTTACAAGTTTTTTCTTTCTTTTTGACCTAGTGACCTAGTTTTTGACACGGCATGACCCAGTTTCGAACTCGACCAAGATATCATTTGGAAAAAGCTTCTGACCAAGTTTCATGAAGATCTGAAAAGAAATGTGCCCTCTAGTAAATACAATGTAATATTATGAAAACATTAATAGTCAAAGGGAGGTAACTTCTGTAAACTTAAATGCAATAAATGTATTTAGAAGAGTTGTCCCGCATGTTATATGACCTTAATTCATGATTGTTTAAAAGCCTTTTTACTATATAAATATAAGGAAAACTGCCCATCCCTCTGGCAACCATGTTTTTCAACGGACCGACACCATTTTCGAACTCAACTCTCATATCAAGGAAACAAATGTTCTGAACAAATTTCATGAAAATTGGGCCAAAAATGTGACTTCTAGAGTGTTCACATGTTTTCACTATATACATATAGAGAAAAATGCCCCGCCCACTGGCGGCCATGTTTTTTTACCGTTCTGGACCATTTTCGTTCTCGTCCAAAAAATTAATAAAACCAATGTTTTGTCCAACTTTCATGATGATTGGACAAAAATTGTGACTTCTAGAGTGTTTACAATATTTCTCTATATCCAAATGTGGAAAACTGCCCCGCCCACTGGCGGCCATGTTTTTTAACTCAACCAACATATCATTGAGACAAACATTATGACAAAGTTACATGAAGATTGGGCATGAAGTGTGACTTCTACAGTGTTTACAAGTTTTTTCCTTTTTTTGACCTAGTGACCTAGTTTCTGCCCCGGCACAACCCAGTTTCGAACTCAACCGAGATTTCATTGAAACGAAGCTTCTGACTAAGTTTCATGAAGATCAGACAATAAATGTGGCTTCTAGAGAGTTTACGAACAAATGTGGATGGACGGACAGACAGACGACGGACAAAGACCGGTCACAAAAGCTCACCAGAGTAATCAGATGAGCTAAAAAGATAATTTACACTCTAGCAGTCACATTAAAAGTCCAATCTTTGTGAAACTTGGTCAGAATAAATTGATTGAATAATATCTCAATTGCGTTTAAAAATGTTCTCGGTTTGTTGAAAACAAGTCCAACAGGGGGCGGGGCAGTTTTCCATATATGGCTACAGTAAAACCATGCTTACTCTCTGGAAGTCACATCTATAGTCCAATCTTCATAAAAAAAACAAAGAAATAAAATCATACATGGAATACAGTAATTGAGAATCAAATGTACCAAATTAAAACAACTATGGAGCTACCAAAATACTGACACTGTATGTACACAATATAAAGGTACTTAAAATAAACCTTTATTTTAGTGTTATATAAACACTTATTACACAATTTTGTTCAATGTAGGCAATCCCATTTTATTTTTCCCCATAATTCTTTGCCTTTTCATTTAAGGCAGAACTTTAATTGATACGGCTTTATACCTTTCAAACAAACAAACAAAAAAAGACTCATTCTTGGAATATGGAATTTTGTGCATGTACGAAAAGTGTCTGCACAGGCTACTGCACAGGCTAATGAGGGACAACACTTTCCACCTCAAAATGATTTCCACTAAGAAGAGAGTTCCTTTGAACAAATAAGTATCATACAAGCGAAAAGTGTCTTCCATGATTAGCCAAAGGCTAATCTAGGACAAAACTTTACACACATGCATAAAGCCGAGTTTTTCCAGAGCAAAGCTCAAATAAATTTGTTCGACCCAACCTGTGGCAGAATTGTCAGACGGGACCGTAAATCATGGAGACCCAGACGACTGATGTCTTCACCGTCAATGACAATACTTCCTTCTGCCGCCTCGATCAGTCGGAACAGCGCGAGGGTCAGCGAAGATTTCCCCGCACCTGTCCGCCCCACTATTCCCACCTGTTGTTAAGAGATGATATTCAGACAACACCTGTCCGCCCACTATTCCAACCTGTGGTTAAGACATGGTATTCAGAAAATATGACATACTTGTACAATTTTTTGTAAAGAATGCTAATGAAAATGGTTTGAACTTATGGGAGAAAACACTTGAAATCAGGCCCTGTAGTCCCCAATAATAGAATAGAATGTTCTACATGAAGAATAATGTAGATAGAGGCAGCTAATCCAGGATTTGACTAACAAGAGCTGTCAGAGGACAGCGCGCTCGACTATTCGAGTGCTTGACAGTATAACGTAAGCCATCATGGGGAAATTGTTCATATTCAATAATTTATTAGACGATCTTTAAAAAATAAAAAAGGAAAAAAAAAATTAGGGGGGGGGGTGTGAGAGGGGGTATAATGTGGGGTGTAGTCATTTATTAGACGATCTTTCAAAAATAAAAATAGGAAAAAATAAAAAAATGGGGGGGGGGGGTAGGGGGGTGAGAGGGGGTATAATGTGGGGTGGGGTAATTTATAAGATGTTTAAAAAAAATTGAGGGTGGGGGGGTAGGGGGTGAGAGGGGGGTATAATGTGAGGTGTGGTAATTTATTAGACGATGTTAAAAAAAAGGGGGGGTGGGGGGGGTAGGGGGTGTGAGAGGGGGGTATAATGTGGGGTGTGGTAATTTATTACATGATGTTTAAAAAAAATGTTTGGGGGGGGAGGTTGGGGGGGGGGGGAAGGGATTCTGGGTAGGGGCGTGGGGTATTGATTGGGTGTAATCCATTGTGGTATTCAGGTAAGTTTTGTCAAAGTAATAATAAAATGTGATCATAAATAAAGAAGATATGGCAATTTAAGTAAAATGTTCAATTATCTAAGTGTAAAAGAAGCCATAATTATGTCAAAATGCTTAATACAGTGGTCTGCTCTTGTTTATAGGTTGGGGTCATGTTGGTGTAACAGGGTATTCACTCTGACACTAATCCTTTTAACAATACTAACCCAATCAAGACTGAGAGAAGTTCAGTGTGAGAGATACTTTGTGATGTATGAGTGAGTTTAATTATCATCTATATAATTTCAAATCATAACTGAACATTTGGTCACTTGTTTGTAAAACCTTGTAAGAGGTAGTAGGCTTTTTCCAATTGCCACTTTCTACAATAAGTCTTGAGGTCACTGGTAAGTGCATTATTTTATGTTTATATAATTGTATTTTATTGAATTACATTGTATTGCATATTATTTTATAAAATTGTATTTTCTTGAATTGTAATTGTATTGTATTGCATATTATTATGTATTACAATGAATTATTTAAATTGTTATTATAATTGTCATTTGTTAATTATAACATGATTTTTATTCATGTTTCAGGCCATCATTTACATCATTTATACTTTATAGTATTCAAAGCTTGGAACGTAAAACCCAGGTTGCGTTATAAACTCAAACCCAGGCTACATTAGTAAACAAGTATGCAAAATATAAAAGCAATATGTCAAAGGATATAGGAAATATGTGGGATAGTACGCAAACTTTAACATAGATTTATCAATAATATGCATATTCTAAGTATAAAAGGGGAAATAATTATGTCAAAATGCTTGATACAGTTGCATGCTCTTGTTTATAGGTTGGGGTCATGATGGTAAACAAGTATGCAAAATATGACAGCAATACGTCAAGGGACATTGAAAATATTTGGGGTAGTACGCAAACTTTAACATTTGCTGCATATTCTAAGTGGAAAAGGAGCCATAATTATGACAAAATGCTTGATAAAGTTGTCTGCTCTTGTTTATAGGTTGGGGTCATGTTGGTAAACGAGTATGCAAAATATAAAAGCAATATGTCAACGGATATAGGAAATATTTAAGGTTGTACGCAAAGTTTAACATAGATTTATCAATAATATGCATATTCTAAGTATAAAAGGGGCAATAATTCTGTCAAAATGCTTGATACAGTTGTATGCTCTTGTTTGTAGGTTGGTGTCATGATGGTAAACAAGTATGCAGAATATGAAAGCAATATGTCAAGGGACATTGAAAATAGTTGGGGTAGTACGCAAACTTTAACATTTGCTGCATATTCTAAGTGGAAAAGGGGCCATAATTATGACAAAATGCTTGATAGAGTTGTCTGCTCTTGTTTATAGGTTGGGGTCATGTTGGTAAACAAGTATGCAAAATATGAAAGCAATATGTCAAGGGACAATGAAAATAATTGGGGTAGTACGAAAACTTTTACATTTGCACGCTAATGGAAACGGAAACGCCACGGAAACGCCGACGCCAGCGTGAGTAGGATAGCTCCACTATATATATTTCATTTATAATAGTTGAGCTAAAAATGAAAGCAATTCTTGAACAGTCTAATGTAAAGTCTATTCTTTATTCAAAGAATTAAGTCTAAGAATTGTTTGGTGAATACAGGCACAGAAACAAAATCTTTTCAGTTATGTTCCATAATCACTTAGAATCTCAATCAAAAAATGGAGATGCCTCTTGCGTTACACTACAATACTACAATAAGTTTTTAATCCATTCATATTTTATATTCTTTTCGAAAATTGATTAAGGCACTTGGTACAAAAGACACAGTTTTGAGTTCAAAAAACGTAATTAGAACTAATTCCAAAATTAAGATTAATTGCATTAATATATATTTTATGGGCTGTGATATTAAATGCAGGATCTCAACCCACATGTATTTCATTTTCAAAACAGAGAAATCCACTATAATTAATAAGCAGAATTCTGGTAAAACTTGGTTTCATGCATGTGCGTCCAGTGTCGTCCCAGATTAGCATGTTCAGTCTGCACAGGCTAACCAGGGACCACACTGTACCCCTAAACTGGGCTATTGTTCAGCAGTCTGCACAGGCTAACCAGGGACCACACTGTGCCCCTAAACTGGGCTATTGTTCAGCAGTCTGCACAGGCTAACCAGGGACCACACTGTGCCCTTAAACTGGGCTATTGTTCAGCATTCTGCACAGGCTAACCAGGGTCCACACTGTGCGCCTAAACTGGGCTATTGTTCAGCAGTCTGCACAGGCTAACCAGGGACCACACTGTGCGCCTAAACTGGGCTATTGTTCAGCAGTCTGCACAGGCTAACCAGGGACCACACTGTGCGCCTAAACTGGGCTATTGTTCAGCAGTCTGCACAGGCTAACCAGGGACCACACTGTGCGCCTAAACTGGGCTATTGTTCAGGTGAGTCTTCCTTTATAACTGAAAAATTCCATAAAAGAGGAATGTGTCGTCCAAGATTAGCCTGTGCAGACTTCACATTCCTGGGACCACACTTGACAAACATGCAAAAGCACAGTTTCTCAGAACTCATATAAAGGGTAGTCACTTAATGAACTTGGTCAATCTTTCATTTTCCTTGCCTGAAAAACAAATGTGAAAACATATCTTGAGTTTCCTTTAAGGGGTAATTACCTTCACAATTGTCCTAAATGCAGCAATTTGTATTTTAGGCCAGGAATTTTTCAAAGCAAATCATGAACTAAATGTAAGTTTTTTAGTTGTGTAGCAACTACATAACTTTACAACAAGAATTTGATTTCCTGATCAATTGGAATCCATTGGAAAATTATTGGCCCTTTCTTTTTAAAAATACGTCACTGAAATTAAAACAAATCAGAACAATGCAAGCACATATGTATTTATAAATTTGAAAATCTTATCAACAAAATATAAAGCATTAAACATGTTCCACTCAGATTCGCATTCTAATGCATTGCCTTTGTAGTGCCTTAGAAAATAAAAATAAATAATAATTAATAAAATTAAAATTCCTTACAAAATAAAATTAAATTTAAGACTTTTCTTACTAGATTCAATTTTGCAATGTTTCACTTTCAACCCTAGGATACAGATGAGCAGAAAACAGCATAAAACCTGACTTACTTGCAGGCTGGTAACAAATAGCCATTTATGCTTTGCTTCTGAGTGGAAGAGGGTTAAAGCACCTTAGATATAATCTCTCACCTTTTCATGGGGTTTGAATTTCACATGTATATTTGGTAAGACCAATACCAGTATAAGTACCATTGATAAAATTTCTTACCTTTTCACCGCCCAAGAGCAAAGCTCGGGTATGGTATGAAAGTACTGAGGGTGTATATCTCATACATCCTCAATTTCACATGTAAATTTGGTAAGACCAATACAAGGTATTAAAGTACCATTGATAAAATCTCTTAGCTTTTCAGCGTGTATGAATTTCACATATCAACAATATGAAAATATTAATGTACCATTGATAAAATCCCATACCTTTTCACCAGGTTTGAATTTCACATGTAAATTTTGTAGGACTAATGGAAGACCATCTCTATACCGAGTACAATATGATCGCAGCTCAATCAAGCCCTCAGACGGCCAATCAACAGGCAGCTGAACGTCAGAATGCAGGGGTGCCTGGGACATAAAAAGGCATATAATATTTTATTTCTTATAATATAATTTCCACTAACCCAAAATCCCTTATTCTATGTCACAAACCTTAATTTGTATCATTTTTATTTATATTCCAGGTTGACTTTTCATTAGTTTTTACTTTTCATGTGGTGCCTGGGACATAAACAAGAGCTGTCAGAAGACAGCGCCCTCGACTATTCGAGTGCTTGACAGTATAATGTAATCATGGGGCAATAGCTTGGGTGGGATGGTTAGGCGGTCCGTCAAAAATAAAGTTAATAAATATTTGTGTGTGTTTTTTTTAAATCTTTTTGGGTGTGTGCGAGGGGGGGGGGGATAAGGGTGGGGGTGGAGGGGGGGGGGTATAATGTTGGGGGGTTGTCATTTATTAGATGATCTTTCAAAAATAAGAAAAAAAAGGAGAAACAAAATATTTTTGGACAGGGGGATTCTGTGGTGGGGCGTGGGGGATGGTTTGGGTGGAGTCCATTGTGGTATGTCAGGTAAGTGTTGTTTTGTCAAAGTATGAATCAAATCTGATCATTAAGAAAGAAGCTATGGCAATTTAAGCAAAAATGATTAATTTGACCTTTAGAGTCAAGGTCATTCAAAGGTGAAGGTCAAATTCAACTTGCCAGGTACAGTACCCACATGATAGTCAGAAAGTATTTGAAGTTTAAAGCAATATCCTTAATACTTTAGAAATAAAGTGCATCTAAACACAAAATTGAACAAAATATTCAAAGTTACTAAGACAAAAAAAGGGCCACAATTTCGTAAAAATGCCAGCCAGAGTTATGCAACTTGCCCTATACAGTCCCCTTACAATAGTTAGCAAGTTTTCAAAGTCTGAAAGCAATAGCTTTGACACTTAAGTAGTAAAACGGACCAAAACAAAAAAAACAGATTGACATAACTTTGCCTGCACAGTCTCCTTATGATAGTTAGTAAGTGTTGCAAGTATGAAAGCAATAGCTTTGATACTTTAGAAATGAAGTGAAGCTAAACACAAAACTAAACAAAATTTTAAATTTTCTAAGAATAAAAAAGGAAACATAATTCTTACAAAATGCTTACTACAGTTGTCTGCTCTTGTTTATAGATTGAGGCCATGTTGGTTAAGAAGTATGAAAAATATAAAAGAAATATGACAAGGTACATAGACAATATTTTAGGTGGTACGCAAACTTGAACATAGATTTATCAATAATACGCATATTCTAAGTGGAAAAAGGGCCATAATTATTACAAAATGGTTGAACCAGTTGTCTGCTGTTATTTATACATTGGGGTCATGTTGGTAAAGAAGTATGCAAAATATAAAAGCAAAATGTCAAGGGACATAGAAAATATTTGAGGTGGTACGCAAACTTTAACAGAGATAAATCTAAGTTGAAAAAGGGCCATAATTCTTACAAAATGAATGATACAGTTGTCTGCTCTTGTTTATAGATTGTGGTCATGTAGATAAAGAGGTATGCTAAATATAAAAGCAATATCTCAAGCGACATAGAACACATTTGAGGTGGTACGCAAACTTTAACATAGATTTATCAATAGTATGCATATTTTAAGTGGAAAAAGGGCCATAATTCTTACAAAATGCTTGATACAGTTGTCTGCTCTTGTTTATAGATTGTGGTCATGTAGGTAAAGAAGTATTCTAAATATAAAAGTAATATATCAAGGGACATAGAAAATATTTGAGGTGGTACGCAAACTTTAACATAGATTTATCAATAGTATGCATATTTTAAGTGGAAAAAGGGCCATAATTCTTCCAAAATGCTTGATACAGTTGTCTGCTCTTGTTTATAGATTGTGGTCATGTTGGTAAAGAAGTATGCAAAATATAAAAGCAATATGTCAAGGGACATAGAAAAAATTTGAGGTGGTACGCAAACTTTATCATTCCAACGCTCACTATCATGCAGATGCCGGGGTGAGTAGGATAGCTCCACTATATATATTTCATATATAATAGTTGAGCTTAAAAGAGATGTTAAATAAAAATTAGTCCCGCTCAGGAAAAATGGGGTCTTTATGCCAGTGCGTAAAATTTTGTCCCAGATGAGCATGTGCATTCCATATAGGCGAATCAAAGACAAAATTTTCCAAGTTATAGTATTTTTGTTGCGACCAGTGTAGCCGTACACCAGCCTACCCATTCTTGAATTCAGGTCAAGAATGACCATGACACTTAATGAGACCATTAAACCGTGCATGACGTTCTAGCAGACATGATGGCATCATGACTGGACTGCATGTATAACCTTGTCTGGAGGTATGCTCGATGTATATGGCATAGGACCCATATTGGCATGAAGGGGATCATATATTTGAGAAACCACGCAGTCTGGTCAGGAGATAGGCAGTCTAGTATAAAGTCAAGTAAGGTTTCGTGGTATCACTAGCAGACGGGATAGCTCCTTAACAGACTACGATGGCCGCATATGGTATTAGACCCATTTTCGAAATATGCCACTCATATAATTGTACATGTTAAACACACCTCTGTTTTGTTTGCCGTGTATTGGCCTATCCGTTCCACGCTTACAATGTTGGTCTCGAATTCACTCACCATCCTCACAAACCAGGCAAGGATTTCAGTGATCTATTGAATAGAAATGAGAGAAAATGTGCTAGTAAATAAATGATATAAGCAGCGATCTCAGAAAACGGGGCTTAAAACTCACTATTCACTTTTTCACTATAGAGCTGGATGTCTGATCTTTTTTTTTCTACTGTGCCAAATATCTCCTGTCTTTTTATAAACCAGTGCATAATCAACAAATTGTAACGCACTTTCACACATTGACAAAAAAATGTATAAATCACTAGTTTTTTTTAATCAAGACTTTGTTCACATTTTGAAAAAAGAAAGAAAGGGTTGGGGCTTCCTAGCTGGTATCTACTACGGCATTGGGCCCAAAGTGCACATGGGGTTTTCTTTTACTAATATTGCACCGATCATTTCATCCTTTGTTTCTACCAATTTATAATTAATGAATGTATCAGCAACATAGACAACACAATAATAACTTTCTGGAAGTAAGTTCTAGTCCAGTAGATATTAACCTTTTGAAAGATGTCTCATATAGAATGTTAGATTTGTTTAAATCATTTAAAACAAGACTATTGCCAAGCAATATATGTCACCTACCGGCTCCACCATCGTCAGAAATCCCACCATTGTCAGAATTGTTGTGTTTTTTTTTTGTGTTTTTTTTAAATATTTGTTGCCATAGAAACCAGAATTTTTGACGTAGGAACAAAATGAAATGACGTGCATGATGTCCATATTGCCATCTATCCATGTATCAAGTTGCATGACAAAATATGAAGAACATTTAAATTTATCGCAGGATCCAGAAAAGTGTGACGGACAGACAGACTGACAGACGGAGCGCAAACCATAAGTCCCCTCCGGTGAAACCGGTACTGGACAAAAATAACATAATTTGCAGTTTTGAACTTTTTTTCAGTTGTCAATATCTAATTATAGTAATAAAGGGCTACCACACAGTGCAACTTAGCTGAGTGTAACCTGTGTGGCAACGTCATTCATTAATATTTTGCATGCCTGGTCCATATTAATCACACAAGGTCTAATAAGAAATTATTGATGGGACCATACACTCTTGCATGATTGCCTCTATCATATTTTACGGACCTAAACTGATCACATCCATAAAGAAGGTCAAATTTATGCCGAGTATATGTGTGCTTTAACGCCTTTTTTTTTGGGGGGGGGGGGGGGAAGGGGGGACTTCACAAACATGAATAACCTTTAAAAGGTGCATTACTATTATATCAATTAAATTCTAACAAATGATAAAGTATGAAGTGTAAAACAATCGGTGCTAAAATATCTTTCTTAATATGAGCCATGTTCTAGGAAAACTCGGCTTAATTCATGTGAAGTGTCGTCCCAGATTAGCCTGTGTGGTCCGCACAGGCTTATCAGGGAGGTCCCTTTCTGACTAGAATAGATTTTTGTTAAGACTTCCTTTAAACGAAAGATTCAATAAAAGTGAAGGCCAATCAGGGACTACACTTAACACACATGCATTACCCCCCTTAAACAAGAGTCCGGCACATATCAATTAATCACTACCTGATAAAGTATGACATTTAAAACAGTGCTTAAATACATTTCTAAAGATGATACTTGATAACATAAAAAAGCCTTATTGAACCAACTCAGGTCTCTGTGCCTGTGGCATAGAAGATATTGTGTCCGCTTAGCGGCCATGAGATTACAGTTTGAATCTTCCCTTTGGCAGTGTCTTAAGATCACCCCCAAAGACACCAAATGGTGGTCCTACTCAGGCATTTTAATTAGTTTTCGGGAGCTGGATTCAATAGTGATAAAATAAATAGGTCTAAACTAAACCAATATGTCACCTGCAGGGCATATGATACTGAAAGTCCAACAATAGCGCTCGATATTTTGCCTCTTTCCAGGACTGAGAACAAGGATGCCGCCAAGACCACGACTCCTCCCATGATATCCAGGCGTATACCGAGCCATCTGAATCATTGACAACATTACTTTTGTAAGTATATGGATACCTATGAGATTGTCTCTTGGAAACTGGACTTCATGCATGTGCGTTCAATGTCGTCCATGATGAGCAGTCTGTGCAAAGGATTATCAGGGACAACAGGGCCGGTATTCACCAACCAATTCTTAGACTTAAGAATAAAGAATAGACTTAGAACCAAGAAAATGTGTTCAGTGTTTGAATATATACAGGCCTCCACTGGTGATTATGTCATTAACAAAATGTTCTATACGAAGAATAATATAGATAGAGATGTTTACTGCAGAGTTTGAATAAAAATTAAAGAAATTCTTGAATATTCTAATTTAAAGAATTTTCTTTATTCTTAGACTTAAGTCTAAGAATTGTTTGGTGAATACGGGCCCAGTTGTTTCAGTGTAACTATGGACAGAGGTTTGTCTGTTTGGTGACATTAATTTAGTTTTTGTTAATTTGTGCAATTTAGTGTCTTCATTAATATGCCCCCCCCCCCCAACAAAAAAGCGGAACAGTTTTTTTCTTTTACGACTCGTTCATGGGATTGGTAAGACCTTAAGAAATCTTGCACAACTGATAGATATCATGCTCATAGATGCAACATTGAAACTATGTTAACTGACAAGTTGCAGGATATAATTTTACAAATAGGTCTTCTTACGAAAATCAAGAATGATTATGTTTTCAAACTCAATGTTCATTTTTATTCAGGTGACAATACACCTTAATGCACTTGAGCACTGGACAGAATAAAAGTTGTCAAACCCATATACAGGCAGACATCTAAATAACTATAAATATAGTGTAAATTAATTCATATTCGCCAGTATAAAATTTCGTGGTTAGAAAAAATCCTGGACACGTAAATTGCTTTTTTTTTAATTTGGAAAAAACACAATAATTTGAGTCAGTTGTTTTCCGATGTGTGTGTGAAATTTGTGGATCGGTAGACCTACAAAGTCAAAGAAAATGTATGTGCCATGCAAAATAATGATTTTACAGTGACTAAAATTAAGCAAACATACATGCAAACTTAAAGAGTGTTAAAGACAATTTGAAAATGTACACAAGAACAAATGCTCTCACTGTACACAGTAGAGGCCTCTGAAAAGTATTGTTATGACCCAAAAGTATTGTTTTGACCCAAAAGTGTCAAAGTTTGGGAACACAGACAAGTTTTATTTATTTATTTATTGAAAACAACAACCGAAAAGTGAATGTTCCATATTGATTTTTTTTTCCATTACAACTGATTTAATTGTAATAGTTATGCTTTGCTCAATAAAATTTAACAAATGGAAACACTCCATAAATATCAAAGAAAGAGTTATGGGTCCTAAACTTCACACGTTAGCTAAAGTTTTCTGTTTCCATGTTACCGGTATATGAATTTTACTTGTGCTTTTTTTAGTTATGATCAGCACATTAAAACAACAATATGTAATTGGGCTCTGCAAGAGAAAAATACCAAGGACACTAGCCAAAAAAAAACACTTGGGTAGGTCATTTTAGATCTATAAAGTTTCATGTTAATATTGATAATGTAATGGAATTGTAATGAAAATAAACAAAGGGCAATAATTCTGTAAATATTGAAGAATGATTTATGGCACCTGTACTTCCTTTTAAAGCCCTTTATCAACATATGAAGTTTTATTTTAATCTATAAAACAGTTTTTACGTTAACCTTTTCACACGAAAAATGCACTTGAAGCTATGTTCTGCACATAAAAATAAGCAAAGGGCAATAACACTCATTTATGAGTTTTTCCTTTCAAACTTAAACAAAATCTTTACAATGCTTTGTAATGTTTTGGTATGCCATAAGTTCTGAAATTAACTTGCCTCTCCACCGTATTACTTGCAAATGTGTACTCTTGATTCAAGTCTACCCTGCTGTCAGAAATGTCCATGAACCGTTCTTGGACGCGGAAAGCGCGAATAGTGCTCACACCTGCCAAACTTTCCCCGAAATTGTTGTAGATTGGTGACCGAGTCTTTGTCTCCAGCCGTTTCAGCTGTCGTGACGTAGGTATATAAAAACGCTGAAATTATACACACAAATATCATTTTTATTTGTCTGATTGTTTCTCCGTTAATTTATGTTTTTTACATGGTGCATTTATCAAATACTAGATTGTTTGAATTATTTTTGTGTTTCAGAAAGTTAATGTCAGATGTCTTTACACAATGCTCATTTTCATTATAACGGCATTGGACTGGAAAACAGTCCGCACAGGCCAATCAGGGATGACACTTTTGCCTAAACTGAATTTTCACTATGAAGAGACTTCCTGTAGAATCACTGTAAGGAATATTGAGGTGCTGTAGGCTGCATACCTGCATGATGAAATAAAGAAATCCCAGGGGTAGAATCACTGTAAGGAATATTGAGGTGCTGTAGGCTGCATACCTGCATGATGAAATAAAGAAATCCCAGGGGTAGAATCACTGTAAGGAATATTGAGGTGCTGTAGGCTGCATACCTGCATGATGAAATAAAGAAATCCCAGGGGTAGAATCACTGTAAGGAATATTGAGGTGCTGTAGGCTGCATACCTGCATGATGAAATAAAGAAATCCCAGGGGTAGAATCACTGTAAGGAATATTGAGGTGCTGTAGGCTGCATACCTGCATGATGAAATAAAGAAATCCCAGGGGTAGAATCACTGTAAGGAATATTGAGGTGCTGAAGGCTGCATACCTGCATGATGAAATAAAGAAATCTCAGGGGTAGACTCACTGTAAGGAATATTGAGGTGCTGTAGGCTGCATACCTGCATGATGAAATAAAGAAATCCCAGGGGTAGAATCACTGTAAGGAATATTGAGGTGCTGTAGGCTGCATACCTGCATGATGAAATAAAGAAATCCCAGGGGTAGAATCACTGTAAGGAATATTGAGGTGCTGTAGGCTGCATACCTGCATGATGAAATAAAGAAATCCCAGGGGTAGAATCACTGTAAGGAATATTGAGGTGCTGTAGGCTGCATACCTGCATGATGAAATAAAGAAATCCCAGGGGTAGAATCACTGTAAGGAATATTGAGGTGCTGTAGGCTGCATACCTGCATGATGAAATAAAGAAATCCCAGGGGTAGAATCACTGTAAGGAATATTGAGGTGCTGTAGGCTGCATACCTGCATGATGAAATAAAGAAATCCCAGGGGTAGAATCACTGTAAGGAATATTGAGGTGCTGTAGGCTGCATACCTGCATGATGAAATAAAGAAATCCCAGGGGTAGAATCACTGTAAGGAATATTGAGGTGCTGTAGGCTGCATACCTGCATGATGAAATAAAGAAATCCCAGGGGTAGAATCACTGTAAGGAATATTGAGGTGCTGTAGGCTGCATACCTGCATGATGAAATAAAGAAATCCCAGGGGTAGAATCACTGTAAGGAATATTGAGGTGCTGTAGGCTGCATACCTGCATGATGAAATAAAGAAATCCCAGGGGTAGAATCACTGTAAGGAATATTGAGGTGCTGTAGGCTGCATACCTGCATGATGAAATAAAGAAATCCCAGGCGTAGAATCACTGTAAGGAATATCGGGGGGCTATAGACTAGTCTACATACCTGCATGATGAAATAAAGAAATCCCAGGGGTAGAATCACTGTAAGGAATATTGAGGTGCTGTAGGCTGCATACCTGCATGATGAAATAAAGAAATCCCAGGGGTAGAATCACTGTAAGGAATATCGGGGGGCTATAGACTAGTCTACATACCTGCATGATGAAATAAAGAAATCCCAGGGGTAGAATCACTGTAAGGAATATTGAGGTGCTGTAGGCTGCATACCTGCATGATGAAATAAAGAAATCCCAGGCGTAGAATCACTGTAAGGAATATCGGGGGGGCTATAGACTAGTCTACATACCTGCATGATGAAATAAAGAAATCCCAGGGGTAGAATCACTGTAAGGAATATTGAGGTGCTGTAGGCTGCATACCTGCATGATGAAATAAAGAAATCCCAGGGGTAGAATCACTGTAAGGAATATCGGGGGGCTATAGACTAGTCTACATACCTGCATGATGAAATAAAGAAATCCCAGGGGTAGAATCACTGTAAGGAATATTGAGGTGCTGTAGGCTGCATACCTGCATGATGAAATAAAGAAATCCCAGGCGTAGAATCACTGTAAGGAATATCGGGGGGCTGTAGACTAGTCTACATACCTGCATGATGAAATAAAGAAATCCCAGGGGTAGAATCACTGTAAGGAATATCGGGGTGCTGTAGGCCACGACTACAAAGACGCTGATTACTGCGTAGAAACTCCACAACACTTCCACAATCTTTTCTGGCAACGTACTGTCGACAGCCTCAATGTCTTGTGAGAACCTGGAAGAATGGGAAAACGGGGCTTAATGCATGTGCGTAAAGTGTTGTCCCTGATTAGCCTGTGCAGTCTGCACAGTCTACATACAATCTAAGACAACACTTCAAGCACATGCATTAACCCCAGTAGAAACCCCAAAACACTACCACGATCATTTCTGGCAATGTACTTTAGACTGCCTAAATGCCTTGGAAGAAGCTTTATGAAGAAATTAAAGGGAAATACAGAGAAACCTCGCTATTAAGACCACCTGTGAGACTTTTGAAAAGTGGTCTTAATAGCGAGGTGGTCTTAATTCTGAGTTTTCATGAATTTGATGGACAAATAATACAAAAACGTTAACATTCAATGAATTTTAATCTTTTTGCATAAAATATACCAGTAATTAATTTATGCAGTATACAAAGATATGTCTGGCTTTGTCCTTAATTGTGGTTAATTGGTTCACAATGGCTTTGTACACAAACGCGATCGAACCATAACACCAAATCCAGTTAAAGGTGCGAAAATTACTTGTCGTTTGGCGGGTGTCAATTTATAGCAATTTCGTTCATTGCCACTGATAAAAGTGGTCGTAAGCGGATTAGCGGGATTGGTCGGATTAGTGAGCGTCAAAAACCAGGACTTAAAAATAGTCGTCGTCTTAGCGAGTTGGTCGTAATACCAAAGTGGACATAAAAAGAGTTTTTACTGTACCGACATCCTTTTTAGCACTGTCAGCATTCCACATACTGTAAAATCATTTGTATTGGTTGGATGAAATTTCTTGTTTTTTACCAAAACACAACTTTTTTCATGGACATGTACATTTGTGGACTTCTGTTGTTGGGAAAACAAAAAATGAGGAATTTTAGTCATTTTTAGACGTGTTCGTATTAAATACGTGGATCTGTCAACCCAGAAATCAACAAAAATTAAACTCCAACAAATATTAATGATTAGATAGAATTCATGTGTTGTTGTTTTTTTTCAACTTACTGTCACCAGACGGTGAAAATATTGATGCAATACAACTACACATAAAATCAAAACTTTAGAAAGAGACACGTCATTCTGGAAACAGAATTCCATTCTGTATCTTGGATTACAATGCGATGAAAAATCACGCTTAACTAAACACCAACACATACTAAGTAGTCGAGAGTTATCTGTCTAATACCCTACTGAAACATACAAAATGGGCAGAATACATATTTTATGTCAATAAAAGTGACAGTGAGACACATTTAACAAATTTCTAATTCATACCTTGACACATAATAATACTATACATTGCAACTGGCCTGAATCAACTCTGTTTTTGTTTTCGTACACATAACTGAAAACTTATAGATATACATGCAAGAGTATGTCAGATTTAAACAAAATTCTTACCAAATGGCTTATTTTATTTGCTGCATGTACAACACGAGTCTCGTTTTAGGAAAACTGGGTTTAATGAACGTACATTAAGTGTTGTCCAAGATTAGCCTGTGCAGTCCTCACTCAGCAGGACTACCCAGGAAATGGACTCAGCAGGACTACCCAGGAAATGGACTCAGCAGGACTACTCAGGAAATGGACTCAGCAGGACTACCCAGGAAATGGACTCAGCAGGACTACCCAGGAAATGGACTCAGCAGGACTACCCAGGAAATGGACTCAGCAGGACTACCCAGGAAATGGACTCAGCAGGACTACCCAGGAAATGGACTCAGCAGGACTACCCAGGAAATTGACTCAGCAGGACTACCCAGGAAATGGACTCAGCAGGACTACCGAGGAAATGGACTCAGCAGGACTACCCAGGAAATGGACTCAGCAGGACTACCCAG
Source organism: Dreissena polymorpha (assembly GCF_020536995.1). Classification (NCBI taxonomy): domain Eukaryota; kingdom Metazoa; phylum Mollusca; class Bivalvia; order Myida; family Dreissenidae; genus Dreissena; species Dreissena polymorpha. The sequence goes on along the minus strand of NC_068359.1, from coordinate 24,671,762 downwards.
GAAATGGACTCAGCAGGACTACCCAGGAAATGGACTCAGCAGGACTACCGAGGAAATGGACTCAGCAGGACTACCCAGGAAATGGACTCAGCAGGACTACCCAGGAAATGGACTCAGCAGGACTACCCAGGAAATGGACTCCAGAGCGTTTCAATAAGCCTTAGGCTTTCGATGCAATCAAGCTTAAATAAATAAGGATACAAAAGAATAATGAAAGATAAAAAAAAAAAGATGAATTTACATTTTCAAACATGCTTTACCCATGTAAATGTTTTATGTACATAGAAATAGTCAAAAGATTTCAAATAAACTAGTGACCTGAAAATCATTAGGGGTCATCTGCAAGTCATGATCAATGTACCTATGAAGTTTCATGATCCTAGTTGTTAGCGTTCTTGAGTTATCATCCAGAAACCATTTTAATGTGTCAAGTCAACGTGACCTTGACCTTTGACCTAGTGACCTGAAAATCAATAGGGGTCATCTGCAAGTCATGATCAATGTACCTATTAAGTTTCATGATCCTAGGCGTAAGCGTTCTTGAGTTATCATCCGGAAACCATTTTACTGGATGGAGTCATCGTGACCTTGACCTTTGATCTAGTGACCTGAAAATCAATAGGGGTCTTCTGTCTTCATGATCATTGTACCTATGAAGTTTCATGATCCTAGGCGTAAGCATTCTTGAGTTATCATCCGGAAACCATTTTACTGGTTCGAGTCACCGTGACCTTGACCTTTGACCTAGTGACCTGAAAATCAATAAGGGTCATCTGCCAGTCATGATCAATGTACCTATGAAGTTTCATGATTCTAGGTGTAAGCGTTCTTGAGTTATCATCCCAAAACCATTTTACTGTGTCGAGTCAAAGTGACCTTGACCTTTGACCTAGTGACCTGAAAATCAATAGAAGTCATCTGCGAGTCATGATCAATGTACCTATGAAGTTTCATGATCCTAGGCATAAGCGTTCTTGAGTTATCATCCGGAAACCATTTGGTGGACGGACCAACAGACCGACGGACCAACCGACATGTGCAAAACAATATACCCCCCTCTTCTTCGAAGGGGGGCATAATAAGTTAAAACTAATCAGGGAAAACACTTTTCACTTTTACTTCACTTTTATTTGCATTTATCATTCAAAGGTTGTCTCTCCAAACAAAAATCCAGTGTTTGCAGAAAGTTTTGTGCCTGATAAGCCTGATCAGACTGTGATGATACTTAACTCACATATATTAAACCCAGTTTACCCAGAATGAGGCTCATAAGTACATTGAAGACCCTGGGACAAAACGTAAGCAAGGGCTGTTTGTAAAACATGCATGCCCCCCCTATGGGCTGTCAGTTGTAGTGGCAGCCATTGTGTGAATACGTTTTTTGTCACTGTGACCTTGACCTTTAACCTAGTGACCTGAAAATCAATAGGGGTTATCTCCCAGTCATGATCAATGTACCTATGAAGTTTCATGATCCTAGGCATAACCATTCTTGAGTTATCATCCGGAAACCATTTTACTGTTTCGAGTCACTGTGACCTTGATCTTTGACCTAGTGACCTGAAAATTAATAGGGGTTATCTGCCAGTCATGATCAATGTACCTATGAAGTTTCATAATCCTAGGCGTAAGAATTCTTGAGTTATCATCCGGACACCATTTTACAATTTCAAGTCACTGTGACCCTTGACCTTTGACCTATTGCATGAAAATCAATAGGGGTCAGTCATCTGCCAGTCATGATCAATGTACCTATGAAGTTTCATGATCCTAGGCATAAGCATTCTTGAGTTATCATCCGGAAACCATTTTACTGTTTCAAGTCACTGTGACCTTGACCTTTGACCTAGTGACCTGAAAATCAATAGGGATCAGTCATCTGCAGTCATGATCAATGTATCTATGAAGTTTCATGATCCTTGGCCTAAGCGTTCTTGAGTTATCAGCTGGAAACCATCTGGTGGACGGACCGACAGACGGATCGACGGACGGACCAACATGTGCAAAACAATATACCCCCTCTTCTTTGAAGGGAGGCATAATAATGTACACATACAAAATTGCCCTACTTTGCCATGGCTCAGTGGATATGGGGTCAGCGTAGCGACCAAAAGGTCAAAGGGTTCAATCCCCACTGTGGGAGCATTCTTTCGATCCCCCCCTTAAGGCACCAAGTACTGGTTCTACCCAGGAATTAGACTCGAGAGCATTTCAATACGACTTTGGCTTTCAGTGCAATAACGCTTAAATAAATAGGCTTATACTTATAGCCCTACCGGTTGACAATGCGGCCCACAGGTGTAGTGTCGAAGAAGGACATTGGACCTCGCAGAACATTCACGAGTAACTTTTGGTGCAGAACTTTCGCTGCTTCTATTACACAGAATGCTTGCACAAGGGAATATATCAGCACTGCAATTGCTGGAAAAGCAAAAGCAAGTAAAATATATAGTAACACTTTAATATATAAATCTAAACTTGGATGGACATCATTTTGGTGATTTTCCCAAACAAAGCGGTCCATTTCATGTTGAATGTTTGTAATATTCTGTCTTGACTTTTAGTATTGTTAGAACTTCTCTATGACTGTTTCATGAAGAAAAGTTGTATTTTTTATAATTTTAAATGTATTTTTAAACAGTGTTCATGCCCCAACGATAAGGTTTTCATTCAAAAATCCAATTCAACATCCAGTTTTGTAGTAATTAATTCAATTTGAATGATGCAATTATGTATGCGTCTATTTTACTTTTATTATGTCAAAATTAACAAGACTATTGCCAAGCAATATATGTCCCATTACGGCTCCAGAATTGTCAGAATTTTTGTATTATATATATTTGTTGCCATAGCAAACATAATTTTTGACGTAGGACCAAAATGAAATGACGTGCATCATGTCCATATTGCCATCCATCCATATTTCAAGTTTCATGAAAAATATGTAGAACTTTTAAAGTTATCACAGGATCCAGAAAAGTGTGACAGACTCACAGACTCACGGACTGACCGACTGACGGACACACAGAGCGCAAACCATAAGTCCCCTCTGGTGAAACTGGTAGGGGACAATAAAAACAACAGAAAAAATTGCATTTAATTCATTGTTTAAAAAAAAAGTTTCTTAAAAGATTTAAGTGTTATTTCAACAACACATAATATTGTGTTCATTAATAAGAAGAGATGTTTGTAAAGATAAATGCCCCCCCCCCCTCCCCCACCCTCCCTTTACTCACATAAATTGTGGACAGACCAAACGACCAACAATCTTACCAAGGGAGATATGCAAAGTATACTGCTTCTTCCAAAGGGTGCATATTTATTTAATGACCAGTTAGAATTATCCATTTCAATAAACATATGCTCTGGGATACAGGGGTTTAACGCAAGTGCAACAAATGTTGTCATAGTTTGCCTGTGCAGTGTGCACAGGCTAATCAGGGACAACAATTTCAACCTCAACTGGAATTTTTGCTGAAACAAAACACATCATAAAGGCAGAAAGTGTTGTCCATGATTAGCCTGTGCAGACTGCACAGGCTTATCTGAGACGAAACTTTATGCACCTTCATTAAACCCAAATTTCCCATAGCCAGCCTTAAATAGCATTGAAGTCCCACCTTGGGCGATACCGAATTCTCCGTAAATCGTGAGGTAGTAATTGTTGAGTTCCCTCCTTGCGGTACTATTGGCAGGGTACAGGGTGAGGTTCTGTAGGTTACAGCATAGTATATAATTGAAATGTGCACTTAAATGCTCTCTACAATATCATATTGATTTACTTGAAAAAGAGATGTTTTAGTTAATGACACTCGTTTTGTTATTCTTTTCATGACTTGTGCGCTGGGAAAGCATTGCTGTTCACCAAGAAATCACTGTAATGTTTTAAGATTAGAGATAGCAGCAGGAAATTTGCCCAAAGGCACATAACAATCTATTAAAAAGTGACTGAAAGAAAAAACGTTGAAAAAAAACCCAACAACTTTGTTTCAAGTTTTTTCTTACACATTGCATGACAAGCCTTTTTTACTTCTGAAATGCATTAAGCTTAGAATGCTTTTTTAGAAAATATATGGTTATAGGGGTCCCTATGTTAACTAATTTTGATTTAAATATTTACAAAAATTGAATGAGTATATTGTGACCTGCATGACATTACATAATGATTTGAATTAGTATACACTGTATTGTGACCTGCATGACATAACATAAGGATTTGAATTAGTATATTGTGACCTGTATTACATTTCATAAGGATCTGAATTAGTATATTGTGACCTGCAGCTGTGGGTCTGCAGTCCAGTTAGCGAGCCAGATAGCCGACCAGATATACAGGGACTGATAGATGGCATACAGGACCACGAGACATACGGCGTACTTCAGTCCCAGAGCCCTAGCGTACTGCATGTAGACCTTCCATTGTACCTGCAGTTGTAATGGAAACAATTGTACTGCATGAAGACCTCCCATTGTACCTGCAGTTGTATAGGAAACAATTGTACAGCATGTAGACCTTCCATTGTACCTGCAGTTGTATTGGAAACAATTGTACTGCAGGTAGACATTCCATTGTACCTTCAGTTGTAAAGGAAACAATTGTACAGCATGTAGACATTCCATTGTACCTGCAGTTGTATAGGAAACAATTGTACAGCATGTAGACCTTCCACTGAACCGGCAGTAATATACTTCAACATAGTATATACTGTAAAATCATTATTGTTCAGATTCCTTTTGTTGATTTTTAGGGTTGACTGTTCCATAATTTTAACACAAACACATAACACAACACACATTTCTCTATTTTCCAAAATCAGAAATCGCACAAATTTACAATTTGACAAAAAAGTCATTTTTTGAGAAACCACAAAAGTTCATGCCAACGAATATAAATGTGTCTTGTTCTGACAAAACTGGGCATAATGCATGTGCATAAAGTGCTGTCCCAGATAAGCCTGTGCTTAAACTTGATTTTCGGTAAGAAGGGACTTCCTTCAAACTAAAAATACCATAAAAGCAGAAAGTGTCGTCCCTGATTAGCCTGTCGGACTGCACAGGCTAATCTGGGACGACACTTTACGCACAAGCATTAAGCCCAGTTTTCTCAGAACAAGACACAAATGATCACAAAATTAGTCCTATCCAGGAAACAGATGTAGGACTGTATTTCAATGCCTTAGGTTTCAAATACAATCTAGCTAATAAATATTTTTTCTTTGTCATATTCGGGGTCAAACTTTGGCCACTTTCCCAATGTCAAAAAGTATATATCTGTCCAAAATGACTGCCTAAAATTATCAATTACAGGTCCCCCATCCCAAGTTTAAAACAAGAGCACAGCATAACAGGTGCCACGCTCGGCTGTGAAAGCTTGTCAGATCTAATTTTTTTTAAAGGTCATAGTGACCTTAACCTTTGACCTAGTGACCCAAAATGGGTGTGGAGTGTAGAACTCATCAAGGTGCATGTACATATGAAGTTTCAAAGTTGTAGGTGGAAGCACTATGATTTTAGAGGCAATGCTAAGGTTTTATCACGACCCCGGCGGACGACGAGCAGGCTATGACAATAGCTCGGGTTTTCTCCGAAAACAGCCTGGCTAAAAATAAATGTCATCATTAAGTTCCTTTTCTTATCCATCTCTACAAGTTAACTCAGTAAATATAATACTGAAAATTATTTTTATTCTCAATTTTTAAGTATTTGTAAGCAAAAAACCAAAATCACCTATTTCCAGATTTTCGTCAAAAATAAGTTATTTTTTCCGAATCCAAAAGGCCCAAGCCCATTTCCAAAAATGTTGAAATAAACAAGTCTTAAAAAGTACTTACACGACCAATTTCAACTTCCTCTTCTTCTATAAGCCTTGCAGGGTCAATATTTTCAGTTGAAACCGGAGACGTCTGCGCCGAATATTGAATCATTTTGTCTCCTTGTGAAGTAAGGCGTCTAACATCTGTTGTACTTTTATCTGATTCTCTTTGAGATTTTCTGCATGATGGTAAAGTTAATTAATATTTTTTTTTAAGAAAAAGTGAACTAAATGACGATAAGAGTGTTTTTACATATGCATTTTTTTTTCGCTGTGGTTAACAAGTAAATATCAGCGGAAAGTGTGGTCTCTGCAAACTGTACAGGCTAATCTGGGAAGAAATTTAGCCCACGTGCAATAAGCCTGCTTTCCATGAGCATAGCTCAAATACCCGTTGTATCATATAATTATAATCTATGGTTCACCCAACTGTTTCTATTTTGCAATTATAATTAAAATTGCCGTTTTGAACAACTGCAAATATCTGTGAAGAATTTCCTGTTAACCGTTTCCCCCTCAGAAGCAAAGTGAAAATAGCAATATGTAACCAGCAACAAAAACAGAACAGCCTGCCAGTAACTTGCAGTATGTTCAAGTTTAACGCTGTTTGCTGCTCATGAGTAACTTAGGATTGAAAATGAAGCCTTCAAAACGTGAATCTAGCAAGAAAGAAATTTAATTTAAAATAATTTCTGAGGGACTACAAACAAGTAAAAATGGGTATCTTACTGGTAAAGAGATAAACAAACACTTCAAAGTAGGAACTATATGTATACCTCCAGTGTATCAGTTTGTCAGTCAAATCGGAATGATCAACATCAGGCTGAATGGATACCAGTCTGTGGAAAATGTCTTGCTTCAAAACTGCATCTGAAAAATTATCATTTATTTTTAAATCTTAAATCTGAAAAAAATAACATTGATTTGAGCAGCACTATGGGAAAACAGGGTTTAATGCATGTGTTTAAAGGGTTTAATGCATGTGTTTAAAGGGTTTAATGCATGTGTTTTAAGGGTTTACTGCATGTGTTTTAAGGGTTTAATGCATGTGTTTTAAGGGTTTAATGCATTTGTGTAAAGGGTTTAATGCATGTGTTTAAAGGGTTTAATGCATTTGTGTAAAGGGTTTAATGCATGTGTTTTAAGGGTTTAATGCATGTGTTTTAAGGGTTTAATGCATGTGTTTTAAGGGTTTAATGCATGTGTTTAAAGGGTTTAATGCATGTGTTTTAAGGGTTTAATGCATGTGTTTAAAGGGTTTAATGCATTTGTGTAAAGGGCTTAATGCATTTGTGTAAAGGGTTTAATGCATTTGTGTAAAGGGTTTAATGCATGTGTGTAAAGGGTTTAATGCATGTGTTTTAAGGGTTTAATGAATGTGTTTTAAGGGTTTACTGCATGTGTTTTAAGGGTTTAATGCATGTGTTTTAAGGGTTTAATGCATTTGTGTAAAGGGTTTAATGCATGTGTTTAAAGGGTTTAATGCATTTGTGTAAAGGGTTGAATGCATGTGTTTTAAGGGTTTAATGCATGTGTTTAAAGGGTTTAATGCATGTGTTTTAAGGGTTTAATGCATGTGTTTAATGGGTTTAATGCATGTGTTTTAAGGGTTTAATGCATGTGTTTTAAGGGTTTAATGCATGTGTTTAAAGGGTTTAATGCATTTGTGTAAAGGGTTTAATGCATTTGTGTAAAGGGTTTAATGCATTTGTGTAAAGGGTTTAATGCATGTGAGTTATGCATCATCAGGAACGACACTTTCTGCCTAAACTGGATTTTTGCTAGACCAAATATACCACACAAGCCAAAAGTGTCATCCCTGATTAGCCTATACGGACTGCACAGGTAATCTGTGATGACTCTTAAGGCAAATGCATTAAGCCCCATTTTCCCAGAGCGCAGCTAAAATTCATTTTTACGGTGGACAATTCTGGATTCTTTGTCTTCTTAATCTAAACAAGATGTGCCACAAAAAGGCACAGACATGGATGTCGTCAAAACAAACGGCATCATCAATGGCATTTTTGCCATTTTTCAAATTTTGACCTGCAAGTGTAACCTTACAGCTATAAGTTTAAACCTATTTATTTTAGCTTGATTGCATTGAAAGCCCAAGGCTTGTTTTAAACCATCTCAAGTCCGTTTCCTGGGTCTAGAACCAGTACTTGGTGTCTAAACCGGAGATCTAAATTATTGAAACTTATCATAAAATTGCATCATAAATAAAGTTCCAGTAGGAAAAGGTTTAAGGATGTATGTAAGTTCATACATACAAAGGGACAGACAGACAAGCACATTGCTTAATGTTAGGGAAAACTTAAAAGACAACTCTTGCAATCATACACAGCTTTCAGAAAGCATACAGATTTCCCTCCTTTGAATAAAACTGACTTCCTCATTGCTGTTTCCATTTGCAAATTATAAGAAAATACCTTCTTCTTCATGGTTTTGAAACTGCCTGATACGTGGACAAAGTTCCCGTCTGAAAACATTTTCCCGATGTGAATCATAGAGGCAGACAAGAGCCTCCCCACTTTGAGGGGGAACAACAACTCTTAAAGACAACCCATGTTGTAATCCTACATCCTGTCTTCAGTAATAAAACACATTTCTCTCCCTTAGTTAAAACCTAATATAGCAAGATTGCAAGTACTTGGTGTCTATGGGAGAGATCTAAAGAATTATCCCAAAATGAGGATCAAACAACAAGTCCGTTTCCTGGGTAGAACCAGTGCTTGGTGCCTTTAGGGGAGATCTAAAGAACGTTCCCACAGTCGGAATCAAACACATGCCCTCCCAGATGCTAGGCCGATTATATCCACTACGCCCGGGCAATGTCTTTACCTTAAATGAATTTAGTTCAACAGTTCCGCTACAAATAATCCACACTATTTGAAGATACCTTTATACAGATTTCTTTGTCTTGGTTTAACCCAGTTCAACAGTTCTGCTTAAACAAGACGTAATGGTCAATAAGGCGCTCACCTGTGACCCGAAAGAACTAAACTATTGAGAGAAGGAGGAGTTCAAAATAATTTTGAAGTACGATATGAAACATCAAATATTTCATTTCTAGGACAATTTTTATTTTAAAACGCAGCCAATATATTATGTGAACAAATGTGTATTTAAAGATACCTTCTTCCTCTGCTGCTTCTAATTCCTCCTGGTGCTCGATGAGATATGTCTTCAGGAACTTGGAGAACGCTCCGTCGTGACCCAGTAGGGCCTCGTACGATCCCGTCTCCGATATCTCACCATTGGTAACCACGACGATGGTGTCTACATGAGGCAGCCAGTGGATACCATGGGTCACCAGTACCCTGGTCTTAACCAATCAAAATGAAAATAAATAATATGGCCTTGTTTAACTTAGCTATTTATGAGTAGTTTGCTTATTTCAGCTGCATTGTGAGAAAACTGGGATTATTGCAATCAAATTAAGTGTCATCCCATAAAAGTCTGTGCTGAGACTTGTAGAAACATAATGTTTATGTACCGATTTGTGAATGTTTGTGTAATAACTGGAGTTGTTTTCTATGTTTTTAGTTGTTTCCTTGCGAACAACTAAGATAAGTAGTACGCGTTGAAAGTTTTGACGCTAGGATCATAATTTGAACAAATTTTTGAGAGGACCACTAGATTATGTAACACCAAGTGCTTAAAAACTGACCCATGTGGTTTTAGCGATATTTTAAGTTTTCATTTTAAAACTTTATTTGTATATTTTAAGCTCTGCTGACCCAAAGGCTGGTGCAGGTTTTTCTGGTTTAATGCTGGTAGCACATAGCCATTTTAACTTTGCTTCCCAGCAGGAAGGGATATAGGCTAGAATCATTCACTGTCTATCATTTACTTTATTGATGCAGACACTAGTATTTTCAATAATAAGCTGAAAGATGTGTTTTTAAACATGGGTTTATTTAAGATATGCAATATAAACCACTGTTGATCATTTACCTTGTCCTTGAGAACACCGTTCTTTCCGATAACGTGCTCAAAGATGTGTTTTCCTACATTGGCATCGACAGCGCTGAGAGGGTCGTCTAGAATGTATATGTCGCTGTCAAAGTAAACAGCCCTTGCCAGACTGACTCGTTGCTTCTGTCCACCGCTGAGGTTTATACCCTGAAAAATTGAGCCTTGTTCTCATAAAACTGAGCTTAATGAATGTGCAGTAAGTGACGCCCCAGATAAGCCTGTGCAATTTGCACAGGCTAATCTGGGAAAATACTTTCCGCTTACCCTGTATTATTGTCTCGAATAAACCTCCCTAAAACAAAAGTTGAATAAAGGCAGAAAGTGTTGTCCCTGATAAGCTTGTGCGGACTGCACAGGCTAATATGTGACGACACTTTACGCACATGCATTAAACCCCCTTTTCACAGAGCATGGCTCAAAAGTTTTGTTTATTTAGCCACTAATGTTTTTTTAACTGCAAAGCTGAGATATCACCAGAACAATTCTAAAACTCCGCTTACATATCATATATCATTAGAATCAATCTTCTCAGCAAGTTCCATGATAATTGGGCAAGAAAGGTGACTTTCTTCACAAGCTTTTTCTTTAATTTGACCTATGACCTAGTTTTTAGCCCACAGGACCCAGTTTTCTAACTTAGCCAAAATGTAATTTGGACCATCTTGACCAAGTTTCATGAAGATTTGGAAATAAATATGGCCTCTAGAGAGTTCACAAGCTTTTCGTTAATTTGACCTAGTGACCTAGTTTTTGACCCCGCATGATAGAGAGTTTCAAACAAATCCTACCAATCATTAGAACAAATCTTCTGTCAAAGTTTCATTTAGATTGGACAATAACAAAGGCAATCACAAAAGCTCACCATAAGCATGCTACTCTCTGGTGAGCAAATACATTGTTCCTTGTTAGTTAGGGAGAAAAATATTGGGAATTATTTTTTCAATCATTGTTTATTTTACACCAATTTTACTTTAACATGTTTTGTCAACTAATACTAGCCAAATAACATGTTCCACTGAGAAAGCCTTCCCCATGGCATGTGTTAGCAAAACATTTTGCAAGAGTTAACAATAATCTTAATATTAGGAAGACCTATTTATTTGAGCTTGATTAAATCGAGTCCATTGGGTAGAACCAGTACTTGCTGTCTTTTGGGGAGATCTCAAAAAGGCTCTCACAGTGGGGTTCAAACCCATGACCTCTTGTTCACTAGGCAGAAACCATATCCACAAAATTAATGATAATATAGATATTTAATTGACTCTGTAGATGTGGTATGTACAAAGTTTGCCCTGGCGTAATGGATATGATGTCTGCCTAGCAATCGGGAGGTCACAGGTTCAATCCACACTCGGAGAGCGTTCTCTAGATCTTCAACAAGGACACCAAGTACTGGTAATAGGCCTACGAAACGGACTCGAGAGCGCTTCTATAAGCCTGAGACTTTCAATGCAATCAAGCTTAAATAAATATGTTAAAAACTCAAACATGAAACGTGAACAAGTCTTTACAGAGAGTGACCACTGGTATTCTCTCATAAAATTTCATGAAATGCCCCTTGTCTTTCCACTAGTTTATTGTTTAAATATCTATCATGTTGGTTCTGTCAAAACAAAGAGCTTGAAACATAATAATCCACCAAAAAATGGCACATGATCAGTAACTAGACTTTTGCGTAATCATAGAGAAATATCCATCATAGTCTATCTATCACTTCTTTATTGGAGATTTTGTTCAAGACCTTTGCACATTTCCTTAACAGATTTTTGTCATAAAAGTCACTTCTACAACAAAACCTGAGCAAACCTTTTCGCCAATTTCTGTCAGATCACCTGCCGGCAACATATCAATATCTGCCTTCAGTGCGCAGGCCTCAACCACATTGTCATATCTGGACTCTTGGAAATCGTTCCCAAACAAGATGTTGTTTTTCACTGATGCATTTTGGATCCAAGCTTGTTGAGCCACGTAGGCTGTAGAACCCTAATTCACAAAATTTTATACAATATTTTCTAGTGGAAAAACAGAAAAAGGGCCACAATTCTGCCAAACTTATCACACCTAAAAAGATCATCTACCCATTAAGGCCATTCAGCTGTAAGCGAGATCACTTGAAGTTAAATTGGAGTTGAAAATACAAGCCTAAGAACATACATACAGATGGCACTGATTTATGTTATGACTATATTTATGTTCTAGTTGAAAAACAGAAAAAGTGCAAAAATTCTGCACAAAAAACTTAAAGAAGCCAAACAAATATCTTTATGATCATCTAAACATTAAGGTCATTCAACTGCAAAAGCATAATTGAGAACTATCTACACTGTTATAAAGGATCAGTTAAAAAGACACTCTTTTGGGATTATATATTCTTTAGCAAAAACAGGCAAAGAGCAATAATTCAGTCAAAACTCTTTGCATCTACAAATTATTATTTCATTACAATTATCTATGCATTAAGGTCATTTATCTGTGAGGGAGATCTCCACCAAAGTAAAATTGGAGTTTAACACAAGTTTTGTGACATACATACTAATGGACAAACGTATGTACAGACTTACTCATTTTCATATCCTGTAGAGATAATAGTAAACAGACACAGAAATGTGTTCACTCGGTCCTGATATATTTTGCCTAAAAAAGTAAAAACGCTTTTTCAATTTTTCTTTCTTTTGCAAGTGACTACATTTTCTTATAGTTACCTAACAAAAAGCCTTTTGAGGCAAAATATATCAAGAAAGTGTGAACTTTTGCCTGTGTAAAATAACTTACGTCAACATTAACTGTGCCCCCAACTTTCTCCATCTCTCCCAACATGGCAGACACCAGAGATGATTTCCCAGACCCAACACTGCCCACTATGGCCACCAGACTCCCTTTAGGGATCTGTAGGTTTATCCTTAAATGACACAAACAACACTATTCTTAAATCACATAAAGAACGGAGTTACTAACACAATCCTTAAATCACACAAAGAATGGAGTTACTTACACAATCCTTAAATCACACAAAGAATGGAGTTACTTACACTATCCTTAAGTTACTAACACATCATTAAATAGCACAAAGAAACAAGAGCTGTAACCATAGGATGACTTATGCCCCTTATAAACGCTTGATAGAAGTTATGAGCTTTTTTCGAAACCTAAACGCAGATTTCGAAACTTAAACGCAGACCCTAAGTTCAAGGTCAAGGGGTCAAAATGTGTGTGTGTGTTTGGAAAGGCCTTGTCCATATACACAGGCATACCAAATATGAAGCTTTTATCTCAAGGGACATAGACGTTATGAGCATTTTTTGAAACCTAAACGCAAAGTGTGACGGACAGACAGATGGACGGATGGACAGTGCGAACACTATAATGCCCTCCTTCGGGGGCATAAAAAGTAACAAACTCATTCCTTAAATGACAAAAATAACATAGTTACTAACAAAGTCATTAAATGACAAAAAGAACCAAGTTACTTACGCAATCATTAAATGACAAAAATAACGAAGTTACTTACGTAATCCTAAAATAACAAAAATAACCAAGTTACTAACACAATCATAAACTGACAAAGAAAAAGTTACTAACCTATTTCTGAAATAACAAAGTTACCAACACAATCATTATATAAAAATTAACCAAATGACTAACACACTCCTCAAATAAAACAAGAGGGCCAAGATGGTCCTAGTTTGCTCACCTTTTTTTACAACGCCTTTTTTATTGCTTAGTTGAAAATTCAGTACTCTAGAGCATATAAGATTGGTTCTCTTCTGTTTACTTTTGCAGTGTGAGTATATGATTAATTCTGATTGAGTACTGTTTATTTGCATGTTTTTTTTTTGCAAGGCAAACATTTCGTGTAATGATAATTCTACATGACCAAGATTTTTACCCGACATGACCCAATGACAAACTTTGCCTAGATAACATCCTGGTCAAGTATCATCATTATTGCACCAAGACTATGGCCTCTAGTGTGTTTACAAGGTTTTTGTAAGATTAGACCCTATGACCTAGATTTTGTCCCCACATTACCAAACGTCAAACTTGACCTAGATATTGTCCAGACAAACATCCTGGTTAAGTTTCATCATTATTAATGAACCAAAACTCTGGCGTATTGAGTGTTTACGAGGTTTTTGTAAGATTTGACCTGGTGACCTATATTTTGACTCCTCATGACCAAACATCACAAATAAATATTATGACCAAGATTCATAAAATCTGAAACAAAATTGTGACCTCTAGAGTGTTTGCAAGGATTTTGTATAATATAATGAAAATTTTGACAATCTAAGGGCAATAATTCTGGCATTTATCATGCGATTCTGCTCATTATCAAACTTGACTGAGATCTTGTGGCCATATAGCTTCTCAGCAACTTTGATAAAGCATGCTTGAGAAATGTGAATGCTAGAGTGTTTACCAACCAAATGTGTATGGACGACGGACAAAGATCGATCCTATAAAACCTCGCATGAGCAATCAGGTGAGCTAACAATTTTATTTTTTTTTTCACCGATTTGAGACATTTTCCAATTTTTCCAAGATATCAGTAAAACCAATGTCTTGACTAAGTTTCACGACGATAAGGCAAAAAAAGTGACTTAAAGAGTGTTCACAAGGTTTCTCTATCATAAGTCATATAAGGAAAACTGCCCCACCCCAACCTGGCGGCCATGTTTTTAGACAAATATATATAACGAAAATGCGTCCCCCCCCTGGCAGCCATGTTTTTTAACGGACCGAAACCATTTTGGAACTCAACTCTCGCATTTAGGAAACAAATGTTCTGACCACATTTCATGTAAACTGGGTCAAAAATGTGACTTCTACAGTGTTCACATGTTTCACTATATACATATTCAGAAAAGTGCCCTGCTCACAGGCGGCCATGTTTTTTCACCAATTTGGACCATTTTCAAACTCGTCTGAGATATCAATAAAAGTAAGGATTGTTTTGACCAAGTTTCATGATGATTGGGCAAAAACTGTGTCTTCTAGAGTGTTCACAAGGTTTCTCTATAGCCAAATAAGGAAAACTGCCCCGCCCACTGGCGGCCATGTTTTTCAACAGACCGGAACCACTTTTGAACTCAACCAATGGAACTTCTAGTGTTAACAGTGTTTTTCTTTTTTTTTGACCTAGTGACCTATTTTTTGACCAAGCATGACCCAGTTTCGAACTCGATTGAGGTATCATTGGGACAAATCTTCTGACCAAGTTTCATGAAGATCGGACAAGAAATGTGGCCTCTAGAGTGTTTAAAAGGTTTGTCTATAGCCAAAAAGGAAAACTGCCCCACCCACTGGCAGCAATGTTTTTCAACGGACTGGAAGCACTTTTGAACTCAACTAACATATCATTAAGAAAAACATTTTGACAAAGTTACATGAAGATTGGTCATATGACTTCTATAATGTTTACAAGCTTTTTCTTTTTTTGACCTAGTTTCTGACCTAGTTTCGAACTCGATCGAGGTATCATTGGGACAAATCTTCTGACCAAGTTTCAGCCTCTAGAGTGTTTACAAGGTTCCTATAGCCGAATAAGGAAAACTTCCCCACCCACTGGCGGCCATGTTTTTCAACAGACCAAAACCACTTATGAACTCAACCAACATATCATCAAGACAAACATTTTGACAAAGTTACATGAAGATTGGGCATGAAATGTGACTTATACAGGCTTTACAAGGTTTTTCTTTCTTTTTTTACCTAGTGACCTAGTTTTTGACTAAATTGTTGACCTAGTGGCCTCTAAATTGTTTACTAACCAAATGTGGACGACGGACGGACGGATGACAGACAAAGACTGATCACAAAAGCTCACCTGAGCAATCAGGTGAGCTAAAAAGTTGCAGTAATCACATGAATATCAAAGGCAACACTTTCTTCTTACATGGAAGTCCCCATTGAATGAAAATCCAGTTTAGGCAGAAAGCATTATCTCTGATTAGCCTGTGTGGACTGCACAGGTTAATCTGGGATGAGACTACGCACATGCATTAAGCCCACTTTTCCCAAAACGAGGTTCAGATTTAAACTAGGAGAGTCACTGTAATGACACAAATACCCATGCATGCCATTTGTCTGACAGCTAGAAGCATTAGTTGAAATACTTCAACTCTCAGCTTTATAACCCAATGGGCTGCTGAGAGTTGCAATGCGCTCTCTCTTGTCCATGGGTGCAAAATGTTATCAACAATGCAAGGGTTAAGGAAAACTGAAACTTCAAGAACTTATTTAAGTTTACCTGTCTTAACCACAAACTCATCCAAATGGTATCATTAAAGCAAGAAATAATTGTTTTAATTGAGTTAGTTTTTCTTTCGTACCCTGTATCCGCCATATTGGAAAATTGACCCAATATTGGTTAGGTCGCAGAACACCAATATCTTGCACGTTGGGTTATGTGTTGGAGCCTATTAAAGTTGATAACGATGTGGTATTCGATACAGAATACACTGATTCAAATTTAAACATAAACATGTCAGCGAGAAAAGAGTGTTGAAACATCCTTGTGTTTTTATAGGGTGCATGCAAAGGATAACATCCGTAGGTTGCCATTCAGGTAAATTTAAAATGTTTATGAAGTTAATTCATTATTTTCCTCAATTTGTCTCTAACGATGTCTGTTTAGTTATGCGCACGAAATCTGTGTGCAGATTTGCTCTTGTCTGTATGAACGAGTGAATATGGACTCCCAAAGCCGCCATAGAAACAAGATGCGTTTGTGAAACACAATGTCCCCCTATATGACTTTTGACCTTGTAGGATGACCTTGACCTTGACCCTTCACCACTCAAAATGTGCAGCTCAATGAGATACACATGCATTTCTAACATAAAATTGCTAGCTTCAATATTGCAGAAGTGACATTACATGACCAATTTTGACCCATATATTTGACCTTGGAGGATGACCTTGACCTTGACCTTTCACCACTCAAAATGTGCAGCTCCATGAGATACACATGCAAGCCAAATATCAAGTTGCTATCTTCAATATTGCAAAAGTTTCATAAAATAAGCGATTTGGGCCACATATATTTGACCTCTGACCTTGAAGGATGACCTTGACCTTGACCTTTCACCACTCAAATTGTGGAGCTCCAAGAGATACACATGCATGCCAAAAATCAAGTTGCTATTTTCAATATTTCAAAAGTATTAATAAAATAAGCGATTTGGGCCACATATATTTGACCACTGATCTTGAAGGATGACCTTGACCTTGACCTTTCACCACCCAAAATGTGCAGCTCCATGAGATACACATGCATGCCAAATATCAAGTTGCTATCTTCAATATTGCAAAAAATTCATAAAATGAGCAATTTTGGCCACATATATTTGACCTCTGACCTTGAAGGATGACCTTGACCTTTCACCACTCAAAATGTGCAGCTCCATGAGATACACATGCATGCCAAATATGAAGTTGCTATCTTCAATATAGCAAAAGTTATTGCAAAATGTTAAAGTTGGCGCAAACCAACCAACCAACAGACCAACCAACAGACCAACCAACAGACAGGGCAAAAACAATATGTCCCCCACTACTATAGTGGGGGACATAAAAATTATCAAAGGCTCTGGGTGTTGGTTTATATGGACTACTAGAAACATAAGCATGTTGTAGCTATAAGATTCATAAATTAAAAAGAAATTGAACGAGGGTTATAATTCCTTTAATATATTCAAATTCATTTTTAGGTATAATCCTTATGCACTGCACTTCACCTTACTACCATTTTATTTTATCTATGTACAAAATTCAAATCTTTAGTTGTTTTTGAGAAATGGCAAGAGACAGATAACTGACAATAACTTTGAAAATATTGCAGCTAGAGTTACGATTTTTGGGTACTGACTTCTGCCAGACATGTTTATATATGTATGCCTTTTTTTAGTCTCCAAAGTTTATATTTGTTTGTTAGGACAGAATGTCAGACGGATGAACAAACAGTATACTCGGTTACAACTTTGTCGTGCTGTAAACTAAACAACTGATATACAGTTAATTCATTATTATTCATGCATGATTCATTTTCGTTGATCTCCCGTGTTGAACAATCACACAAATTCAACACAACACATTGAAAAATGACGGACTGAAATCTCTTACTTTTATTTTATTTTTTTCCAAAATCAGAAATCCAATAATGTAAGTTCCCACAAAAATGATGTTTTGTTTTTTTTAACAAAATGTCATGGCGAAGAATATAAATGATTTTACAGTTATAAAGCAAAAATACTTATAGAAATACAAACCTTTTTAATGCTGGACCTATTTCCTTATCCCAAAGAAATGTGCCATCCATGATTGATACTGCATTCTCTGTAAAACATTAAAAAATGATGCTTTTCATGGTTTTTCTAATTTATTTTGGTATGATTCATGTGAATTATCTACAAAAAGTTTAGTTCATGCGGATGCTTTTGTGTTAAAATTTGAGAAATATATATACGTATTACAAAAGAAAAGTCAATTCAAAACAACATGAAAAGAACTATTATTTAATAAATTAGCATTCAGCAATGTTATAATTGAATGTTTACATAAACATTACATTCAGTATCAAAGTTTGAGAATATGATTTTCATTATTAGCAAATAAACACACATTACTTAACCCTTTCCCACTCAGAAGCAAAGTGAAAATGGCTATGTGCTAACAGCATAAAACCAGAACAGCCTGCAAGTATCTCTGTTCAGGTTTCATGCTGTTTGCAGCTCATTGGTTTCTAAATGAAGTCTCAATGACAACTTTATTCAGGAAAAAATTAAAATAAACAGTAATTACTACTATCCGAGAGATGGGTCACATTGGAAGTGTCAATGTCCGCTTTATTCAGGTAAGCCTGTATCCTAGCAACAGACACCCAGCACATGACAAGCTCCATAATAGTTCCGGGGCCACGTTCATCGCAAACCGAAGAATGTTGAAGAGAACAATGGCAACGAATATGGACTGCGGGTCGAACCGATGGTCTTCTTTGGTAAAAATATATGTGGCAAATGTTGCTAGACCGACCTACAACACATGAAACTCATGACGAAGATCATATATTATTATATACATCCTAAAGTTGAAATGGTAAAAATATACGTGGCAAATGTTGCTAGACCGACCTACAACACATGAAACTCATGACGAAGATCATATATTATTATATACATCCTAAAGTTGAAATGGTAAAAATATACGTGGCAAATGTTGCTAGACCGACCTACAACACATGAAACTCATGACGAAGATCATATATTATTATATACATCCTAAAGTTGAAATGGTAAAAATATACGTGGCAAATGTTGCTAGACCGACCTACAACACATGTAACTCATTTGCTTCATGGCTTATAATAACTTAACACAAATGTGTTCTGAATAGGATTACAATTATTGGCAGGAAAAAGGATCGACCAGGGGTAAAGCCATAGTCTCGAGCGAACCAGTAGAGGACGCACTTATAAATGATCCGCGTTCCTGAGAAAACTGGCCATAATGCATGTACGTTAAGTGTCGTCCCAGATTAGCCTGTTGCAGTCCGACAGGCTAATCAGGGACCAACACTTTCCACTTTTATGGTATTTTTAGTTTCAAGGAAGTCCCTCCTTATAAAAAAATCAAGTTTAGGGGGAAAGCACAGGCTAATCTGGGACGACACTTTACGCACATGCATTAAGCCCAGTTTTCTCAGAACAAGGTCAAATATTCTGCTTACAGTAATGGTGCTACGGTCCAAGACAGAGTAGATATGCTGTACATCATTTGCTCCTTATACATCATGGCAGTTCCTTGCCTCGTATCAAGGTTATTTTCTCACCGAACGCCATCTCCCAGCGTACAACTTTAAAAATCTGAATAAAATATCAATAAGGCATATTAGAGCAACTTTCAGGGCTTTAAATGCCTAATTTGAAATGTTCTTGAGTCTGTTTCCTTGGAAGTACACTTGGAGACTTTTCTAACGCATCACTTAATCATATCAATATAGCTACCTTATTTTTGAACGGCTTGTGTTGAAATTTGGACCAAGAATAATTCAACACATATCTGATAATTCCTAAAAATTTAATTGAAATTGAAAAACAACAAAATATAAAACTTAACAAATTAAAAATGTCACTTCAAAAGCCAAATTTGCAAACTCGTACAACGTTAAATAATAACAATGTGAAAAGTAAAACACATAACCTTACACGTCTTAATAACTGACCGGCTTGCAACATGCCGATTAAGCCATTTCTCTCCTGAATATTCATACGAGCCATATTGTTTTTCTTTAATTAATGTTATATTTTTCTTGTGTAAAAAGTTACTTGAATTATGAAATTGAAATTAAATTGGAATAACATGTATATCGCCTTATACTACACTTGGTGATTTTTCTTACGCAACACTTTTAAAACTTACATATCTCAGTAATGAGTAAATATTTTTTATTTAAAATTGCACATGTGATCATTTGAGTACAATATGCGCAAGCTAACGATAAAATCATTCATCCGTGACAATCAGACGCTTAAGCAAGTGGGGAAGATAGCCTGTAAAATGCAAAGTGCGCGATTGCGCACCTGAATATTCATACGAGCCATTTCAAATTATGTATTTAAAGTAAAAAATCACACACAAGCAAATGATTAAATTGATATTCCCAGTTAATGGGTTGGTGTAAATCCCTTGATGTATGGTAGAATCCTAACAAAATAAGGCATATTTAATCAAAATTTGTTACATTTGACCTACATGTAAGGGTGTTAGGCAATGGCTTAATTTTGAATAAGTCATCAAATTTGTGACCTTTGAACTTCATGTGAGGCCTTTAACTTGCCTCTTGTGTGATTGGTCTAGTTTAAATCTATTTAATTCAGCTCGATAGAAAGTCTAAGGCTTATTTGAAACACTCTCGAGTCCTATTCCAGGGACTAGAACCAGTTCATCGTGTCTATGAGGGAGATATAAAGAACAAAACGCTCCCACAGTGGGGATGGCCCGTGACCTCCGGATCGCTAGGCAGACACCATATCCACCACACCACTGCAACCTAATGTGATGGGTCTGAAAAATGACTCTGTCCCAGATTATTGAGAACCTTGATGTTATGGTAGACTTCTTACTAAACAAGGAAAATTTTATCGAAATGTGTAACATTTGACCTCAGTTTGTGATCTTGACCTTGACCCTAGAGACCTGAATCTTACATGTGACATACCACCAGATAAGGAGGAACAGTTGTAGAAAGTTATTACAAAATTTAATGAGGTATAGTGAAGTAATGGCCAAATTATGAATAAGACATCAAATTTGTGATATTTGACCTCGATGTGTGACCTTGACCTTGCCTCTGAGGTTAAGAGTATCGCATTTGACTCAGTCCCAGATGATTGAGACAGATGTGGTAAGTTTCAGAGCTGTCGCTAAAATTTTATTGGAGATTCGATCAGCTCAAGACAGAAAAAATACTATAAAAAAAAAGTGTATTTTCAGGTCAAAAATAGCCGTGACTCCATAATTGCCAAATGGTTTGCGTCGCAATTTTACATGCATCGTCCTCTTTTCCACATATACACACATACCAAGAAACAATGAAATCTGCCCAAGCAGTTCCATAATGTGGCTTCGGACACAAAAGTTTTATTTTTTAACTAAAAAAAGGGTCATAACTCTGCTTTTTACAAATGGACTGTGACAGCATTTGACATGCATAATCTTCTTATCCATATGAACATGCATACTGAGATCTGAGATATGACAGCGGACACAAAAATATTCATGGTGGACAGAGTGACGGACAGACAAACGCCCAGACAGTATCCATCTGTCTATGGCGGGGGAAAAATAAATATGGCATATAGCATTGACTACATTATTTGATAGGTCACTTGTGAATTATTATATATCAAATGGAGAGATTCCAATGACAGATATTGACATAGCATGCATTTTGGATGAAAGGTTAAATAAGATTCAAAATGAAACAGTTGTTATTGATTTATCACTGTGTGATTGTCTTGAAAATAAATACCGGTATAATAATCTGAACTATTGGAAATTTTTACTTACTAGAGTATTTCAATATAATTAGACGATTGGATCATCATCATCAAAAACAAACTTCATTGTCACAATATCATAGTAATCTTGTTAATGTAGTAATCATCTTAATGCGAGATTATACGATTTTTTATATGTGTTAAAATTGTAATATATTGATAAAATATGTTGCAAAACACAAAAAGCAAGACAAATGATACTAGTACATGAAAGACAAATTCATAAAATGCAGCAAAGACAAATTAGCGCCCGAGCCGATTGTGACGGACATATTTCCTAAAATAACCGAAGCATTCGTCTTTTTATTAGGACCAGAGTTAGTGTTTGTGTGTCGTATGAAAATACATTGTTGCAAGAATTTAAAATGAACCGTTAAACTAAGTTTAGATATACATGCTTGCGATTTCGACTGTACAGCTGTTTTTGATTTCAGAATTAAATATCTGGCTTATTTCGCATTTTTCGACACATGCTCTTCTGAACTTTTATTTTATTTTATATTGAAATATTTATATAATAAGTTGTTTACACATTTTATATAAATTCATTAATATTTGACAAAATCATATAATCTCGCTTTAAACCTGTGTTGAAAGTTTTCACTTTAGGCAAACTTACAACCCTTGTCAAAAAATAACCCACTTTCATACCAAAACACACTTAAACCAACATAAAACTGTGTTTTTTCTGAGTTTTTCTTAGCGGAAGTTGGTTTTTGCTAATAAAAGTGAGTTTTATGTGCGCTAAACTGTGCTTAACTGAGTTTAAAGTTGGTTATTTTAAGAAGATGTGTGTTTAAGCGAGTTTTTTTCAGTAAGAAGTTGGTTTTTTGTGTGTCAAAAGTGAGCCTTTTTATTTATGAGTTGGTTTATGTGTGTTTAAGTGTGTCTTTTTGTTTTATAAGCGAGTCTTTTACAACAGAAGTTGGTCTTTTTTTTAAACAGAAGTGGGTTTAAGCAAGTTTAACTTGGTCTTTTTGTAAATAAGTTGAGAGCTGCAACGAGGCTTAAAGACTCACTTTAACACACTTTTCAACAAGTTGGTCTTTTGTTTATTAATATAACTCCTCAATGAAACAATAATTCTTCAACTGGGTCTTTGTTTGATGTTTATAGCCATAAATAAAACAAGTCAATTGTAAAGGGGCTTTTTTTACAGCTTGTTTGCCATTGTCCCTATTGTACATTTGTGTGCTCCCCATAATTTTTAGGGAATATTGGATGAAAATGGCTCTTTCAGAACATCACAGGTTCACAGATGGACAACAAGTATCACTGACAAAAACTATAACAATGGTCAAGCTTAGTTTTATACATGAAAATGAAAGAGTTTGTGTTTCACTTTGAATTTTTTCTTTATGTTTGTGTTTATTATAAACAATATCTTATGATTGTTTTATGTCTTAATTTTTATTTTTTTTAAACAATCTCATATGATTGTTTATATTTGTTTAAAACAGTATTTACTTGATAAATCTGCATATTTAAATAATTATGGTATTGGAAACATTATTTTGGAAATAATCTATTTATTTTTGTACATAAGTTATGCAAGATTTTCATATTTGCATATGATACCATCATATCCATTTTCTTAATTTGCAATAAAATAATAAAATGCCAAACATGACCTGTGTACATAAACTGTCAACAAAATAACAAGACAATAACTAAAACCACCCTTATTTCACACCACTAACAATAAACAGATAACAATCTGTCAGGCATTCCGAGCTAAACAGGGTACTGATTATCTAGGGGTAGATAAGGCTACTGATGGGGTTTGCCTAGAGATAAGGCTGTGTGGAATAAGATATAAGGCTTTTGATTGGCTATTGCACTGAGGAAGTTATTTTTTGAAAACAACAACTTTTGAAAAACAGCTGGTGTCAGCAACTGAATATTGAGCTAAATTTAATTCAGCAACATTAATATAAAGAAGTGAAAGACTTATAATGGTAGTGTAAAATGTCTTGAATTCTGTCAGCATGAAGTATTGTGTGATGAAAACAATGTGTTTTTTACTGCAATGTGGAAATCAATAATAAGTTGGTTGGAAAGGAGGTTGAACTGATGTTGTTTTTTGGAATACTGAAGAACAGTTTTAACAGGTTTGTATTGTGATTTCTTCACCCTTTTTTTATTTAGTTTATTGAATTAATTATGATCATTATCATATTTATGTATTGTCACTGGGAAATGTAAATGGATAAGTTATTGTATTGCAATTTAAAGGATAAACAACACATTTTGAAGGAAAAATAGATAAACTTACACATGAAAAAGTGTAAATGTTGTGTACAGTGAATAATTATGGTTGTATTTCATGGTTATTGTCATCTAAATTTTATTTATATCTATTTCTGGTTTATTACTGAACGGATTTCTTTCCCTCTTACTTAATTAGAACTTATATATTTTAATTTTGAAGGTTAAACTCTTGCCACAAGGCAAAATTGACATCGATGGGAAGATCCTTTGGAAAGAATATGCATCATCGCCTGCCTGATGTATGGACTTTTAAACCTGGTTTTTACCCTGCACAAGCTGGCAAACTTGAGGGGAACAAGAGTGGGAAACCTCGCCCTGTCATTGACCAAGAAAGCTCGATTTGTTGAGAGGTAAACTATACAGGTCACTGCATTTACAATGCCACCAGACCACACAGCCATATGAGACCACGCATCTTGGTACATTTTCAAACTGCATTTTCTACCAAACGCAATTTCTTTTAATAATTGATGAAAAGTGCTAAGTCACATGTGATCACGGGATTAAAATTTCAAAAATAAACAAACAAAAACAACAAGCAAATAACTTAAATTTATTATATTAAAGCAACAAGATTACCATAACAGCAATATTCATAGTTAAGTGGAACAAAAACATAACAAATCAACATGTTTGAAGAATGCCTTGCCCTTTTGAAAGTGATATGGTATTAATCCTTTGCAGATCAACTGGCATAAGAGATGCTCAAGAGGAGAAGGACACAAGCAGCATCAATGGTACAACTACATGTCGCTCCAGCGCCCCGCTTTCCAGGTCTCTACCAGCTGCTTTCCAGGTCCCTCCACCACCCGCCAAGATCAGGTCTAGGTCCCTGCACTGGCTGCTTTCCCAGGTCCCCTAGCGGTCAGGGTCTCTCCATAGCCGCTGTGCAGGTCCAACACCGTATCCGTCAGGTCCCTCATAAGCTGAAATCCCCTCATTCATTCCTCCATTCCACCTCACCACATGCGGTTCACCATCCACTCAGGTCAGGTTCAGGTACCTCCAACAGCTGAGATCCAGGTCTCTGCAGCAGCTGCGTCTAAATACTCCACCCAAGTGGTCCATTGCGGTCAACTTTTGCTTTAAAATCTCTTCCATAAATGTCTATTATTTTATAATGTATGTAAAAAATAATCTGTTTGTATTAATTGGGTTTACTATTTTTGTCATATAAACATAATTTTCGTACACATTGTGTTTCTTTCCCTTTTAACCACATTGGGCTTATAATGAACTGTTGTTATTGCTTCACAAAAACCATTTTTTCTAGAACATATCAGTCCAAACTATTTTTTTTCACACTGCAAAATCCCACAAAAGGCTCACAAAAAACCTACTTTCTTAAAAAAAACTCCTTAAACACTGTTAAAAAAACCCACAAAATCAACTTACCCAAACCCACAGATTGCTTTTGTTTTTTTCACACTAAAATAAACTACTGTTAATAACCCAGCAAACATGCCCATATCGGCCCGATATCGGCTAATGATGGAATATCGGCAGAGATTGGCCGATGTTGGGCCGACATCGGAACCGACATTTA